>NC_085023.1:15532228-15592228 GCF_963692335.1 Osmerus eperlanus
AGGAAAAGTGGTGTGGTTTTCTAGTCCACAGCCAACTGAGGTTGGTCTATTGGCCTGCTATGAGACGGAGCCTGTAAAACGAGGGCCAGATTGGATCAGAGCTAATCTTGCTTGTCAGAGAGGCTGACACTGATGACTGAGGATGGGAGGGACTGCAAGGTGGGGATAGTTCATCCCTGTGAGGTGGTGAGGTGCTCAAGAACTCTGGAACATCTTCTCGCCTCTTTGTGGTCATCAAAACTTGCTAGGACCTTCCAAACATTCATCTGGAATCTTCCAAACCATCAGGAGACTCTCCAGAATTCTGCAGGAAGAACAGTGAAGACAGGGGCTGACTGTATTGTGTTACATTGATGCAGACTCTGGACACCCTGTGTGTGTGTGGATGAGCCAGGGCCTGGTGTTCAGGGAGGTCCTGCTGTTCAGAGTGGTCTTAGTGTTGAGAGAGGGGAGGTCTAAGTTAAGGTCTGAACTTATCCCCTGTGTGGTGTGATGTGGAGTCTATACTGAAAATGGTTCGGTTTTCTCTAGCTTTATGGCAATAAACGTTCAATCGCAACAGTGAAGGCCTCTCTTCTTTTCTGCTGAGTCTGTGAGTGTGTGCGTGTGTCCGTGTATCAGAAGACGTGTGTGTCTGCATGTTACTTGATCATAGTTAATCTCAGCATGTCATTATACACAGTATGTTTTGGGCTCCTCGGGGAGTGGTGTGTGTGTGATTGACACGTTGTGGTCCAGAACCAGAGGGGCAAGGAAGCTGACTGACAGCAGGATCAGGTAACCGTTCATTACAGGAGGGGCACACTCAGCCCCCTGGGCATCACACACACACACACACATATCCACACGCATACACAAACTAGAATACACACCCACACATATCCACACATCCACAAACTAATATACACACACACACAGATTGAGAAAAGATACTCCTCATTGGGATGGCTTTAAGCACGCACATATCCCGTGGTTACCCCTCCTTCCCCCCTTTCCCTTGCCTCACAGTCTCACACACACAGACACACACCTGTAACTGGATAGCTACTCCAGGTATTGGGAGGACTATTAGGAGGAAATCTCTTGTCTTGCATTTTCTGTGAGGAGATGCTGTTCTGTTGGGGCTCTTTCAGGGGTCACTGTAAGGGGTCACTATCCTCAGACCACTAGCTTCCTGTTCACTGGCCAATCACTAGAGAAACATATCTCTAGTTGCATATCAGTAGAGAAACAAAATAACTGTCACTCTAGCCTTTTCGCCATGGAGTTCTATTGAAACTGCAGACATGTAAGATGAGGTAGTTAAAGATATGACTTCTGTTGTTTTTTTAAAAGAATAGGCTCTTTTATCCAAACCAGATTTAGTCTTTTCATGAGTTTTTACCATCCGATGCTGCTGATAAAATGGTAACCGAAGTAGAAATGGGAGGTTCGGCCAGATGGACAGAAACAGAAAGAGTACCGTGAAAGAGTTGTCAGAATGACTAGGGGGATGAATGAAGGGAAAAGAAGCGGTTAGGATTCATGTAGTGCACACTGAGGGGGGCTTTTGCTCTGGGTGTCCAAGAAAGTTGCTCCATGAGCTAGCAGTGAACATAGTTTCCATGGATAAAATATTGCTCTCCTGTTCCAGACCTGTCTCACCGTCTCCAGTCAGTAGGTCAATATTTGCCTTTAACTTTCGACCTCTGTGTTTACCTACCTTTTCACTAAGCTGCCGCCATGACAGCGGGCTAGCGTAGCAGTGGTGTGAGGAGCTGTGACTGGACTGTCAGGAAGGTGAAGGATCCCACTGAGGAGGAGGGAACAGGGGCACTGCGCTGCACGGAACATTCGGACTTCACCAACACCGAAAAAGACACAAAGGTGCTTGCTTTTCCTGCTTCTCAATACACACACGCGCGCGCACCCACACGCACACTCTCGATCGGTCCGTTCGGCACGTGCACACACATCACACCCGGACTTCACCAACACCGAAAAAGACACAAAGGTGCTTGCTTTTCCTGCTTCTCAATACACACACACACACGCGCGCGCACCCACACGCACACTCTCGATCGGTCCGTTCGGCACGTGCACACACATCACACCCACATTGCAGAATGCTGGGAATAGCGTTTATCTGTAATAACTCAGACTATTGTGAGCAGGTTTAAATATATCCCCAGACTAATAAGCGTATTATCTCTCTGTGGTGCAAGGAGGGGATCAGGGGGTCTGGTCACACACACACACACATACACAAACACATGCATTTTCAGCTGCTTAAGCATCGTCTCTCACAGAAAAATGAGCTGGAGTGAAATTGGAAGTGGAACCACATCCTCTCAGATATGATCAGGATCTGAGTCCCTGTGGCTCTCCAAACACACTGGCCCATTAGAGCACAGGCCCCTCTGTGATGTCTTAGAGGCACTCGCACACGCACATGCACACACACACACACACCCACACACTCACACACACTCATACACACACATCCATACATCGAAAAACACACTTGTGTCAACACACACACACGCACGCAAGCACACACATTCATACAGACACACACACACCACCTCCAGACTCGTTTTAAGGGGCGGATTGGATGGAGCGAAATCCTACACCTCTCTCCCGTTAAATCCTTATCCTTACAATCTGAGACTGGGCACCTCAAGAAATGGCGGTATGTTGTTTGATTAGGTTTTAAGTTTGATTGAGTCCCCTGCCAGCTGAGTGGTGTTTAGAGCCATGGCAGCACACAAGGCTGGGGGCTATGTCCCAATGCTCCACTGATCACAGCCATACAGGCTTTTCCCCTAGTGCCTTGTTCACTATGGGCGTTATCAGACTGACCTTGACCCTCAACGAATCCCCAGAGAAGCAAGGTACTGTAGGTCTCCACCATGCACCCGTGTCCTAACGCTAGGCTGTTCTCTGATTGCTCTAGTGAGTCAGTGGCCCTGGGCTGATTATATAAGTGCCTGTACAAACTCTCTCTCTCTCTTTCTCTCTCTCTCTCTCTCTCTCTCTCTCTCTCTCTCTCTCTCTCTCTCTCTCTCTCTCTCTCTCTCTCTCTCTCTCTCTCTCTCTCTCTCTCTCTCTCTCTCTCTCTCTCTCTCTCTCTTCTCTCTCTGTCTTTCAATATCACTGTATTTCTCTCTCTATCTCTCCATCTCTCCTTTTCCATTGTTCCCTTGGCCTTCCTCCCTTTCTCCTCCTCTCTCTCATTCCCTCGTCCCCTCTCATTTTGGAGTCTGTCTTCCTCCACTTTCTGTTCTCTCCCCGTGCTGTGTCTCTCCTCTGACCCCCCTCTCACCCCTCCCTCCCCACAAACCCCTCACATGTCCTGGCAAAGACATCAACTGCACCTACCCAGTCCCGAGGCTTCTTAAAGGTGCAGAGCAAGCGTTTCAGGTTCCACTTGAAATCTCGCCGTTTGAGTTGAGCAACGTCAACTGTTCCCTCACACTGGCTCAGCGCCAGAGAGAGATGGGCATTAACTCGGTGACCTGCCGACTAGGAAGCTGGGTGAAGAAGCAGGGCTGCCTGTGGGAACGTCGGGTGGACGACAGCGGCAGATGGAGGATGAGTCAGACGGTGTCTCTCTGCTTCCTGCTGTATCTTGTTTTGACAGAGACTTCCTGGATAGAGGAGGAGTCTGGCTGGATATCACCTCAGGATGTGAAAAGACGTGACGTCTCTCTCTCTCTCTCCCTCTCTCTCTCTCTCTCTCTCTCTCTCTCTCTCTCTCTCTCTCTCGCTCCCACTGTCTTTCTTCTGTCGGTCTCGCTTTTTCTGTCTCTCACCATGTGGGTGTCTCACCTCTGCTCCCCTCAGGGAGACGTCATGGAAACCATGGAACTTCACCTGTTATTCCCCGGCGTTTCTGACTTAGCCTTCCTAATCCTAGGGACTAAGGACAGTATTTACACACACACACACGCACACAAACAACCCTCTCCCATTGTCATGAGTAGCACTGTGTGTGTGGAGGGATCGAGGGATGAGGAAGGAGACGACTGTGCCCAGGGCTATGTAATCCTCAAGCAAGCAATGTGCAAGAGAGAGGGAGGAAGGTCTTTTAGGCCCATAGTGTGCGCGTGTGTGTGTGCGCGCGTGCATGTTTGTGTGGGTGTGCGTGCAAGCGCGTGTGTGTATGCATGTGTGCGTGTGTCTGTGTGCGTGTTTGTGTGGGTGGGTGGGTGTGCGTGCAAGCGCGCGCGTGTGTGTGTATGCGTGTGTGTACAAGTTTAAAAGCTTTTACACAGGAGAGAGCATGAAGAGCCTGTCCTATTCATCATTGATGAGAGCTTGCGAGTGGGATTTAGTCTACTCCAGACCCACAGCACACACACACACTTAATCCACAGGGGCCACAGCCCACACACTCACACACCGCTGGGTCCTCCTACAACATGGATCTTATTCAGGATGGATCGGAAAGTGTTTTTCCAAATGGCTTGGTTTCATGGGCCATCTCCTTGCAACACATCCACAGAAATCAAAAAGCCTGGAACAGTGGAAATTGTAAAAAAAAAAATCAAAACGCCCAGCCCACCCAAAGACCCGGACCACAAGATTAATGAATCATGCAAATACCTGCAGCACGCATCCAGCTAAACAGCCACACAGCCGTGTGTTTACATGTCTATAGACCATTACTGTGGAGTCAATGACACACCTGTGAATGACCAACCAAGGAGAGCCAATAGGATCCCTGCGGGGTGACGAAGGAGAGCCAATAGGATCCCTGCGGGGTGACAAAGGAGACCTCGGAGTACTTTGAAAATGTTAATGAACTTGAGAGGTTTAGCAGCGTGGCTGCCGTAAAGACCCTCAAAGCGTGAAATAGGGAGGTTGGGTTTCCTGCCTGGTCCTCTGTGACGCCCCCCCCCAACCCTTCCAGACCCCCTTATGATGTCCTGACCGGGGGGGGGGAGGATGGGGGGGTGCTGAGCGTCCAGTCCTGCTTGGCCCAGTCCGCCTCAATAACAACAGCTGAAATGGCTTACAGATGTGGCCTACGCTAATAAATTCTTTGTGAAGTCAGCAGCAGTCGCAGGGGGTGGATACGGCCCTGTAAACCTTAGGGGGCTGTTTGGGTGTGTGTGTGTGTGGTGTGGGAGGGGGGGGGGTGCTTGTGTATGTTCGTGTGGGCTAGTGGACGTATGCGTGTTCGCCTCCACGTGTACGCGAGCGTGTGTGTTTCTGTGACTTTGTAAGAAGAAGAAAAACGGCACGTTGTAAACGTCTTTAGCTGCTTTTTTACCTGATTTATTGAACACTCGTCTCCAACAGCAGCAACTGGAGAACAGAGACCCCCCCACACACACCGCTCCCCCCCCTCCCGCCCCTTCCTCCCTACTGCCCCCTCCCCCAGTGCTACCATGGGACCTGAGCACGGGGCCTAAAGCTCCCTCGGAGAATAGAACCGTTTATTAACAGAGAACCTCATCCAGCATGACTGATTTCTTTTTCCATAACAGATCTTTCCTCTGAGGCCTCCTGAATGCTGTTCAATTATACTTGCTTTAATTTAATGACTGCACTGACGCTAGTCAGGTTATGTCTTTTCGCATAAAATCTATTTTTCCCTCTAGGGATTTAGAAGACTCAGAAGTCTGGTGCACTTTTAACACCCCACACAGACACTGTGAACTCAAGTACACACACACACACACACACAGATCATACACTTTACTTACACATTACTCAGACACCACACAAACTCTCTGTTCAAACATGCTGCTAACACACACAGCACGCAGTGCTTGTTTGCACTCAGTCTTTGGAGAAAGAGATTGCTGTGGTTTTCAGAACCCTGCTGAAACACCAAACTGTGTGCCAAGATGTCGGAATGCCTGGTTTTCCTCACACCCCTAACAGAGATGTAATCAGCAACTAGCCTTCGTGCACTGACACACACACATTCACACACACACACACACACACCAAAGTACACACCCCTCTCCCATTCTCTCACTGTCATTCTCTCCCCCCATTCCCTCTATCTCTATCAGATACACACACACACACACACACACACACACACACACATAGGCTGTAGATCCCCTTTGTGAGTCTGTGTGGGTGCTTATGTAAAGCCGGTCGTGGAGAGAAAAGCCTTGGTGACATTAAACATCAGCAGCGGGGAACAAGCAGTGTAAACACAGGCTGGGGTGGAAGAGCCTGCCTTCAAACACTCCACACTCCCCCTGCAGGGCCTGGATCAACCCTGTTTATCATAGGGTTAGGGCTGGGAGGAACGGAGAGAATGGAGTGGGTGGCGGGGGTGGGGGAGCGTGGGGGGGAGTGAAAGCGAAAGAGGCCAGAAGAAAATGAGAAAGCTCGAAAGAAGGGGAGATTGAGAAGGGGAGAGTGATTGGGTGAGCATAAAGTAAGTGACTGAGGCAGTGAAAGAGGCAGGGGCGTAGAGGCAGAGAGAAAGTGAAACGGGTTGGAGTCGAGACCAACACCGTGAGCTCACTCTGTGTCTCTCTCTAAACTCTGCCTTTCTTCAAACTGAAGTCCCAAGCGAAGCGTGTTTGATATTGACCGCTGTCAACAGTCATCACACACGAACTCCAGCTTTTGCGCATCACTCGTCAATCCGCCTCTCTCCCCTGACTCACTTCCTACCTGAGCTGAGAGACAGGGGGATGATGGACAAAAGAGGGGGTGAAACAGAGAGAGAGAGAGAGAAAAAGTGAGAGAGCGATACACAAAGGTAGATTCAATCCTCAGCTGTAGGAATGTCCTTTGGGCTTCAGATGAGGCTACAACCGGCCAATCAGATAGCCAAACAGTCCAGTCTAGCAGCCAGTCAACCAGTAACCGAGCTCTATTACCCGTGGAAAAGATCCTTGTACAATTTACACTAGAACAGTTCTAGATTTCGAGTTATGTCTGTGTCTCTGTTTGCTGAAACTTTCTGCACTGTCATCTCAACAAGCCGGAGCTTCTCACTAAACTTCTTATCTGTTGCCCTAGATCCTCGTACAAAGGTTTGGCACAATCTCCTCTGTGTGTGTGTGTGTGTGTGTGTCTACCTCTGATACCATCTCCCAATCATAAAGCCTTTCTCTGGATGCTTTGCTTCGGGTGAGTCAAACCCAGAGAGACAGGAAATTGCAGTGGAATTCAGAGTTTATTACAAGAACACCAGTTCAAAGGAAAGCCAACAAAAGAGTCATACAAATCTGTACATTTATGAGACTGGAATCCATCTTGCAGTATACATCATCCCTGCTCTGAATTCTCCTAATACCCAGGCCGAGCACTTTTAATATGAGCTTGTAAATCAGCTGTGCTCCGCCTGCCTCTCAGAAACAGCCTGGCCGTAAAAAGGCTGATAGGAACTGTGATAGAAGGACGTCTGCTCCTCCACTCGTCGCTCCGGCCCGCTGTGAGGCGAAGCATCGACAGCTTCGGTAATATCTGGGCCTCCGAGTCATCGAGTCGCGCACGGACGGAAGGGATCGTTGCCTCGCGGTTAGATAAAGTACAGTATTACATACAGTACATAGCCGCTGGCACGCATACAGACTTACACGAGACGTTGGGGTCGGTCAGGTTTCAAAGTCAAGGGTGTTGTTTGAAGTCGTGTCGTGTTAGCTGAAAGGGATGGACGAGCGTGAGCAAAGCAGGGCAGTCTGAAGGCTCACACAAACGTGTACATGTTCTAGTAGGCCTGGGATGGGAAACACGGACCGTCACGGACAACACGCCAGAATCTGCTTTCATGTTGCTGCGACTATATCACGCATTTACACACTTGAAAGACACTCACTCTCTCCCACACGCACACACACACACACACACACACACACACACACACACACACACACACACACACACACACACACAAGCACATTCTAGCTGTGCGCCTTTCCTTCTGTTGTTTCGACCCCAGTAGGTTGGAGGGAATCATTGAGAATCAGCAGTCAAAGAGTTAACTCTAATGCTCCAGAGCTCCTACACACACAGGCGTGCTTTGTGTTACACCCGATAAAAACAACTTTTTTTCCACAGATAAAGAGAAGAAAGACTTAAATCACGTCCGTGGCCAAATAAGCTTTAAAAATATTTTAAATGTGCTGCAGCGAAACAAGTTCTCCGCACTTCAAATAAAAATGTTCAGAGGGCTTACCCTGGTGTAATCTGTGAGGGATTACGTGCGTTAGGGGTTGTGGATAGGCCCTGTTCATTAATGACTCATGTGTGTGTGAACACGGATCACTGATCTCAATCTTCAATCCCCATGTTGACCAACTTCACGCTAAGGAGAAAGTGAGGACAGCCTCGGACACCGAAAACATATGGCAAATCCAACTCCAGGGTCTGTACTTTTCATGTCTTCTTTACATTACATGTGGTTGAGAAGAATGTGTGTGTGCACTTTCATGTGAGATCCTTCACCCAGCGATGCCACTCTCAAGTCCCCAGATAGAGAGTTCATTTGAGTCTCCTCCACCAAAATAACATGGTCCCAAATTGCACATAAAAAAACACACATTGTGTTGTCATTATCAATTTCGCAGAGAGGCCATAACTCAACAACCATTACGTCCTCTGGTCTATTTCAGATCTCTGTTGATTCTCTGTTCCCCGGAGGCCTCCGCGGTGGCAGCAGCAGTGTGTCTCTGTGTCTGCAGTGTCTGTGTCATTTCCTGCGGGGACAGAAGGAGGAGAGGCGTGGCGTGGAGTAGGACAAGGTCTAACCCCCTGTCCAAACTTGTTCTAGGCTTTATCCTGCTGTGTACCAGGAAATTGCCCCGTTCTTAGGGCAGACCGCAAGTTTGTTTGTAGCTGTCGTCCTCACAGACAATGCAAACCGCAGGCACACACACACGCAGGCACAGTCACACACACATACACGCATACACACAAGCACAACACCCACACTGACAGTATCACCATGGGGCCATGGTCAATACCACACAAACACACGTGCACACACACACACGCGGCAGGTACGGGCATGTGTGTGTTTGTAGGCGCTCGGTGCACCGGTGGCATTGTTCACCATTGTTTGGGAGGCTTGATGACGAACCTGGAGGTCACTTCCTGTTTACACTCCAGATGCTTAGACAAGAGCTCCCCATCTGACTCATTCTGTGTGTGTGTGTGTGCGCGTGTGAGTGTGCTTAGTGTTCGCACACATGATTGCGTGCGTGTAAATGTCTCTGTGTCTGGGTGTCTGTCTATGATTTGTTGGTTTGTTATGTTTAAGAACTCAGTGGAGACATTAGCCTCCATGCACCGTGATAATACTGAACGCAAATATTATTCCTCAGATAGCTAAACAATGTGGGAAATAAGACTGAGAGCTGCAAGCTGTTCTGTCATTTCTAATGGAAACCTAAATTGCCAGCATCTGGAATGATAATAAAGTCTGGCGCAATAACATGTTATCAGCATATGGATCAGGATGAAAATATGAAAATAAACTGATAAGATAGAGCTGGCATGTACAGTATAAGGTTGTATGAGGGAAGCTTGTCACAGTAGATAACACGACTGTAAGTTCAGCCAAAAAAGGATGATTATTAGAGACAGACCGGGGAAGGGATGTCTTCTGTAACTTCTGGAAAAGGCTTCTCTCTCTCCCTCTCTCTCTCTCTCCCTTTTCACACATGGACACACACACATACATAGTTGGTATATGTGGTATAGTGAAGAGGTCACAGTGACCAGTGTGTGGCTCATGTGGGAGAAGCCTCTATCAGTGGTCTGTTCTCCAAGCTGACCTTGGAGATACAGAATAAACACAGGGGCACCTTCTCTCTCCTCACTCCCCTCTGGAGGGCCCTACAACAGACCCCAGATCCATCCCTGTGTGTCTCTGATGGATAGCACACTGATGACACCACAGATTATCGCTGCATCTTGTCGCATGTTGCCTCTCCCACAAGGGCGATAGACAGATGCACGATAACCTTCTCACTAACTTACAGAGATCTACCGCGAATTTTACGTGTGGGTGTGTGTGTGAGAGTTTTCTAAGGTGGTTCGACGCTGCCCTAAGTCTAGATCCTGCCCTGCCCTAGGGTATGTTGCTGACCAGGCGAACCAGGACCTATCAGTGGCTCTGAGGCCTGGCTGTGTTTACCTTACGGTTGGTGCTCATAACGATAGCGCGGGTAAACACACGATCCATCAACCCCAGCTCTCGGGAGAGCAGGCCGCGACCCGACACGCTGTCAAGATAGCGGCGCCCGGCAGAGAGAGAGGGAGGAGGAGGTGGAGGAGGAGGAGAGGAGGAGAGGACCAGGGAAGGGGGGTTGAACCGGGCGAGTGATAAGAGTTCCAGTGAAAGGAGAAACGGGTGTTCTTGCGTCATCAGGGGCCACTCCCTATCAGAAGATGAAGCGCTGTCAAGCGCTCGCGTCACGTGTGTGTGTACATAGTCTCTGGCTGCTGCAAGCACACGTTCATGGCCACATGTCTGTGGAGCGGAGACCGTCTGTTCGAGCAGCCCACCTGCCTGGAGCCGGGTCTTTACACTGGTCTATATTCTCACCGTTTGATTTGGAAATGGAACATTGAGATGCTCCATGGTGGGTTTGGCGGCCTGGTTCCTGAGTTGGAGTCGGGGACAGGTCAGGGAGAGGTCAGGGACTGACGCCGGGCCAACGTCGCTCCTGTGTTCGGAACCCAACGGTTTCTGACCCACTTCTCCCGCTCCCACTACCCACTCCTTCAGCTAGGCCCTAACTCGAGCTGACTGCAGTCTGATTCCATAAAACAAGGAGTTCTTTTCAAGGGCCGTCAACCCTCCATCTGGAAGGACTTTAAACATCGTTTCAACGATCTGCCAAGACTTCTTTACACCATCACAGAGAGCGCGCGGCGTCCCACAAGCTGAACTAGACCTAATAGGCAGTAGCAATCAGTGTGTGTGTGTGTGCGTGTGTGTGTGCCTACGTGTGTAGTGCACTTAGTGGTATTGATCCATTGCAAAACAAAATGACGCCACGAATGTACCTTAACAGCATGTCAGGTTGAAATAACAAGCAGACTGAAGGAGAAAGGAAAAAAAACAGTCTTCAAGAACTCAAGATTGGGGGAATGTTTAAATCACAGCCTGTCAGGAAGACATGACAGAAAACTGATGGGCACAGCGCGGGCCTTACTGTACCGTGTTTATTGTTCTATCTCACTTGTGCAATTAATCACACGTCTGCCCCGCCCGCTCTCTCTGACTCACAGGCCCATGACGGGCTCTGCTGCATGGACCTGCTCTCTGGCCCCGGGCTCCTGCACTCACACACCGTGTTGCTATGCGTGGGTGTTATTGCGTGGGTGTGTTTGTGCGTGCGTGTGTTATTGTGGGTGTGTATGTGCGACTGTGTGTGTGTGTGTCTGTATGTGTGTGTTATTGTGGATGTGTGTGTGTGTGTGTCTGTATGTGTGTGTTTTTGTGGATGTGTCTGTGTGTTTGTGTTACTCTGGGTGTATGTGGGTGTTATTGTGGATGTAGGCGTGTGTGTGTGTGTATTATTGTGGGTTTGTGTTATTGTGGTTGTGTATATGTGTGTTATTGTGTGTGCGTGTGTGTGTGTGTGTGTGTGTGTGTGTGTGTGTGTGTGTGTGTGTGTGTGTGTGTGTGTTATTGTGGATGTATGTTTTTACGTGTATCCTAACTCTATAGGCGGACAGAGGGAGCAGTGGCCCATGTCAGGGGCCCTCCCAGTCCAGGCCAGCAGGCTCACCCAGTTCAACACTACACTTGAAAGGCACGACCAATCCAAGGCAAATAATTCCTTGGGTTTTGATTTCAAACACGCTCCAGTCTTTAATGGCTAAGTCAACAGGAGGGGAAAAGCAGCTGCTCAGAATGTGAATGCTAAGTGAGGTATCAAAGGGGACAGGGGATTCTTTTCCACAGAGCAACCCTGTGTGTTTCTGCCATTGAGACAGTGCTGGGACGCAAACTACCGCCTCAGCAATACGCCCTGGCTACAGCTCGCTAATGTACATTCATGCACTGCTAATCAGGCTTCCAGTTACCCTTCAATAATAGTCTTAAGGATCTGTCAGTGATGCATACACCAGTCCAACACACCAGCACATTGAAAATACATTTTCACAGTTAAATCAGTTTCATAATTGTGCTCATAGGTTTTATTAGGGGTGTTTATTGTGTGACTCCTAGCAGCTCCACTAGAGTTTCTCTTGAGAGGTCAGTGGGGAGGTCTAGCAGTCTAACAGCCAGCCCAGCAACAACAGAGACCCAGTCTTACTGGCTGCTGTAAACTGGTGCTTTTACTAGCCTGGACTGATGTATGGCCAGAAGGCAGTCCAGAACAGCAAATAAACCCTACCTTTACTGAGAGAGAAATGATTGTAATAATTCTGCCCTGTTAAAGTAACGGGTTCTTCAGTCTCCCATCACACACACACACACACACACTCACAAAACACTGTACTCAGAGGAGGTATTGGGGCCCGCATGTGCTCCATGGCTCAGCTCATATTCTAAGCAGAGTTGGGTGTGTGTGTGTGTGGGGGGGGGGGGGGTGGGGGGGTCTCTGTTGAGACCTGCTGCTTCCCAAAAGCTGGGCAGGCGCTGGGGAGCCTGGGATCTGGAGCACTGGGGCTGTTTCATTAGCAGAGTGTGTGCTCTCCATCCATCAAAGCCCCCCTGGTCCACTCCCTTCTCTGGCCAGGCCTGGTGCTGACAGTGTCCCCCCCTCCCCCCCATCACCCCTCACCATCCTACGCTAACTGAGTCTGCCTGAGGGGACGGGGTGGGGCACTGGGATGTGTGTGCGTGTGTGTGTGTGCATGTGTGTGTAGTGACCTGGCAGACCAGCAGCCTGGGATGGAAAGCAGGGTGCAGGGCTGAAGGTCTGTGGCAATGGAGTGCGCAGCTGGTTGTGTTTAGGTTGTGTTTGTCTTGTACTGTATGTGGTATGAATACAGGCAGGCAGGCAGGCAGGCAGGTCCGAGCTATAAGGGGTCTAGTAATGTATACACCATTTCCTCACGGACAAACTGTATGGTACAAAATGTTCTTGGCCTGGTGCCAACGAGAGAGAGAAGAGAGGAGAGGAGCTTTCCCCCAGACCTCCCCCCCCACCCCTCTCTTGTTTAATTTGCCTATCTGTTTTCAACCCGTTCTTTCTCACTTTATTTCTCTCTCTCTCTCTCGAAGACAGAAACAGCTTATGTCATTGTACAAAGGTGTGTTAATGCACAGGGCACTAGTAGTGTGGAACACACACATACACACTGGTTGAATCCAGGGCAGGGCATGGAGGTAGATGGTCCATGTGGATGACTGCATCAATCATCATTGTGGAAACAGAATCTTAGCAGTTATGAAAGAGGCCAGCCTAAATCAATCTGTCTGCCTGTCTGTTTGTCCTCATGCAATCAGGTTCTGATACCTTGCTAAGTATTTCCTGGCCCCGTGACACACACACACACCAGCACAGTTACAAATGTGCTTGCATAACCATGCACACACACATACTACATCAAGTCTCTCCTCCAGCCTTACACCCCCACCCGCCACCTACGGTCTTCTTCTGACAACCGTCTGGTGGTCCCACCGCTCAAGAGCGCCCGGTCCCAACACAAGCTCTTTTCCTGTCTGGCCCCCCAATGGTGGAATCAACTCCCCACCTCCATCAGGGACACTGACTGTCTCCCCACCTTCAAGAAAAGGCTCAAGACGCACTTGTTCCGGGAGTACAACGGCACTTAGGAATGCTTGGCTGGACCTGATGTTAGTTTCCTCCAGGATCACAGTGACTCGTATTGAGAGACTTGTTGCTCTTGTTGGTTAGTTGTAACGGTTTCAAATTCTTGTACTCGCTGTGAAATATTTTACTGTTGATTGTTTTTTCTACAGGTACAGTCTTGCACTCTTGTGGGGAGTTTCATGTGTTTAATTGTAACTTGTTTGACTGCATGCTCTTATGGTTCTTCCCTTTGGCACTTATTTGGTTTTCCACCATGTATGTTTCATGTTTTGGCTGCTCGCAATGTCGCAATCTCGCAATCTCGTTGTTATGATCAGTGACCTATGCTCTTTTGTAAAGCTCTCTCTTGGAAGTCGCTTTGGATAAAAGCGTCTGCTAAATGCATAAATGTAATGTAAATCTTGCCAGTTCTTGTATAACCCATTTGGGGTCAGAGTTACTACGAGAACCAGCTCAGCGACTGTCTCTGTCTGACTGTGTGTGTGTGTGTGTGTGTGTGTGTGTGTGTGTGTGTGTGTGTGTGTGTGTGTGTGTGTGTGTGTGTGTGTGTGTGTGTGTGTGTGTGTGTGAGACCCATGAGAGGGCACTGTGGGGTAAAGTAGGACAGGAGAGACGCCTCAGTCCTCAGGGTTTCTACACACACTGCACACTCCGTGTCATGGTCAGTACTCTTATGTGCTACCCTTTCCCTGTTCCTGCTTTCGTTTTCTCCACTTTTTCTGTCTGAGTCAGTTTGCCTCATCTTGCTTCTATTAGTCAGAAGTCTAAGGCTAGTTTTAATTTATTTATGTAGCTCTTCCGTGTTTCTCAGCAATCAGCCAATGATGTTGCTTCTGCTGATTGCCTTGGCCTAATGAGATCCTTAAGGTCAGGGTGGGAAATCCATGTGTGGGTCTGTGTGTGTGTCCATTTGTTTGTTTATGTGTGTGTGTGTGGGGGGGGGGGGTGAACTATACAGCATCACAGGTAATTGTGAATGTGCACGTAGTCATCATGAGTTTGTGTGAAGACTTTGGAGGCATGACTGAACTTATGAGAATGTCTACTCATATACACACACACACACACAAACACACAGTACAAGCACACGTACAGTACTGTAGACTGATTTATGACCCAGTTACTAACACAGATGTGTGCAATAGAATAGAACTCAGGTCAACAGTTTCTGACACCCCTCATCACCTCACAGTGGAATTATTTAAGCCTCAAAGTCTTAACACACGACCATGTAAATGTGTGTGTGTGCATGTAAGTGCATGAGTGTAGTGTATGTGTGTGTCAGTGAGGTATGTGCCACAACCTGGCCGTCCGGGGAGATTAATGCGTTTTGGAGGCGTCACATAGCCTTGGCCTTAACTTGGCAGCATATGTTCCAGGTCACGGGAACCCTCACACGCATGCATTTGATACCTCCCGTGGGTGCCAACTTGACCCACTGCCATTTGGGAATTACACTCTGTGTTTTCGGATAGGCCATGACTGCGGATGTCGGGAATGAGACGTTTTCGAGAAACGAGATGTCTCTGTCCTGTTCCACTCCTCGCCTAGACTGTCGGAATCCTAAACCAAAGATAAACGTCGAAAGATAAGCCTCCTCAGAGAGACCTGAAGCCGTCCGCCCAGGACTGCTCAGCGGGGAGAACCAGCAGGTCATGTCACCATCCCCATCCCGTCTTTCACCATCCCCACACACGTGCTGTACTTTTGGTTCCCAGCCTGTGCTCAACGTTTGTGCTGACCAGGCACTCAAACCCTGGGAAAAGCACTTCAGCCAAGGAAAAGGACTTTTAGACTCATTATCACCTAGACATCTGCTAGAATGACTCAAGGCTAACATTGTAATCCATGAATACATGTTAGATTACCCCCCCTAGACACACAAGGAGCGGGCCGTGTTGGTTGGCCACTAGGGGGCACTCTCACACTGTGCTAGCTGGCTCAAACGGCCCTAACACAGCTGAGGACGACTGCTGGGACTGTGGGGCAGGAAGCCTTTCTCTTCACCCTCCTCCCACACCATAACTGTGGAAGCGTTTGCTGTCCCTTTCAGCTAACACTTTAATGGCGGATGCTTTATTGCATTTACAGTCAGTGCTAATGGTGGCCGTAGCCAGAGGAACTGACTGTCCCAGTCATATTTATACAGACAACCACTTAGTAATAGGGCTATTTCGAACACAGTCATTTAGTCTTTAAGGCCATGATTGCTGCTCATTAAGTAATTAGAGGGTCGAGGGTAGCAGAAGGGCTATGGAGAACGGTCTAGGGGCTGCACAAGGGGACAAAAGGCAAAGGAATGGAGAATGTCACTCTCTTTTCTTCTATCTAATCTTGTTCTTTTCTTTTCTCTCTTTCCCCTTCCTCTCTCTCTCTCTCTCTCTCTCTCTTCCCTCTCCTTCTCTTGGTGTCTCTTTGTATCACCTTATCCCAGTTGAGAGGATAGCCATGTGGCTTAGTTGGCCTTGACTTGTCTGAACTAGCTACAATGTTGATCCTCCATCCATGCTAGCTGCATGGATGTGTTGGCCTCAGGTAATGGAACAGCACCATGGAGGTCTTTAACTGTCGACCACATGCAGGGCCCTTACAGAGACTCTTTAGAAGGGAATTCAGTGCTCCTTGATGTGGGGCGGAGAGGAATGGCGTCTTCACCACAGAGTAACCAGGATGTCGCTGGTTTGTGTGCGGTAATATGAGTCAGTAAACACGAGGCCCCTCTCACCCCACTCACCTCCACCCAGTCTGTGTGTACCCGTTCATCATTCAGGTGTGTTTGTGTGCGTGTGTGTACTGTGTGTGTGTGTGTATGTATTTTTGCTTATATCTACTCATACTTGATCAGTCCTATTTTCCTTCAGTGTGTGCGTGTGTGTGCATCCTCAGTCATATGTACCTAATCATTTCACATTTCCTCCAAGACGGAGCTGACCGTTGTTTTTCGACATCTCCGTCCTCCGCCTACATGCCCTTCAGCGGGCGGCCTGGGCAGGACGTGTCCCTGGCCTAACCCTCACCTAACCCTACTCCTCGAGGGTCTAGAACATGACACCTCCTCCCCTTACCCTCTTTCAAATACATTGCATCCATCAGCCTCGGTTATGTTTTGAAATGGAAGCCCCTGTTGACTGGATGTAACAGGATCTTTTTCAAGCATTCAAGAAATCTTAATTTGACTTCTTGGAGGCGAGGAGGTGGCTGGAGAGCGGAGTGGATGGGTCTCAGACTTCCCTGCAGAAGCCGTAGAGTACAGGCCAAACTGGAACAGTTACATAGGGGATTTCTGAGTCTTGAAACCAGAGTATTCTGGTTTGATCCATAGCGGCAGTCCGAATAATCTAGAGGGAAAGTCCCTCGACAGACTGTTTATGTATTTCCCTCTCATTGATTGGCTGGGAACAGAACTCATTCAATACACTTCCCGCCGTTTCTCTGTGTACTTCGGCAGACAGGTGGGGTCTGTAGAAAGATGTGTGTGATCAAACACACCTGTGTCAATTCCAGCAGAAACACACCTGCCCACGCCGGTCCCCTTCTGTCAGGGTGTGACTACAGGAGCTGGCCAAACACACACACACTGATCATCCTGAGCCCACAGTTGGCAACCACCTGATGCTTGGCCAACTGAAATGTCTCAACATGTGCCTCTCTGCCTTTTGGCGGGAGAAAAGCTACAGTTTCACAGTGTGTGCGTGTGTGTGTCTGTGTGTGTTTGTGTGAGTGTGTGCGCGTGTGCCTGTGTGTATGTATTCAAGTCTTTGTATTCTAGTTGAGTGAATGAGATTTCCTGTGAGTACAGTATGTGTGTGTGTGTGTGTGTATATTTCCAACCACACTATATCCCCTGAGCTCCCCACACCTCACACAGGCCGTGTTCACGTATGTTCCTCTCAACATGGCAGCAGTCGTGTGGATGTACATGCAGAGCCACATGTGTTCTCAGACATGCAGGAAACCTGTCAGCACACAGTATGAAGAAATCTGGGATCCAGAGGTGACCCCCCTCACCCCACCCCTCCACCCCCCTCACCCTTCATCATGTGGCCTGTACCCCCTGGACAGGAAGGACAGCTGGGGAAGGCATTATGGAAATAATATGTGTGTGTGTGTGTCACTTTGTGTGTGCATGTAAGTCGGTTGTTTGGTTGTGGGTGTGTGTAGATGAGTTTGTGGCATGTGTGTGTGTGTATGTGTGTTGCGTCGGACGCAGAACAGGAAAAAAACACTGTGAACTTTCACCGACTTGTATGGACTCCTTTAACTGTGCTTCAGTCTGGTCAGCTTCTCCTCGCTGCTCTGGTGCACATCTGGGAACAGACTCCCAGCACACACCCTGCAGATAGCAGATCTTACTTTGTTAGATAGGTGCAAACAATAAGCCAGAGAGTCTACTGAGACTCTACCAGAGCTGTCACCATACAACCTGCATAAATCTTTTCCCCTTGGATCTGCAAACACAGGAGTGATTTAAATCTCTGGAGCTGAGATTGAACTGGTCCTGTTAGTGGTTATCAGGCCAGTGCTATCTGGAAGGTTCCACCACTGTATGGCCTGTGAACAATAGAGCCATAGAGATGACTGCTTGTGTGTTTGAAGAAGTCGGCAGTGGAGAAAGAACAGTGATGGGAATGGAGATAACATTGGGGTAGCTACGGTAAAGCTACGGTCTGTTTGTGGGAGTGAAATCAACCAGATTGCCAGCAAACGTATAGACTAGGACGGAAGAGGAGGTGTTTGTGGAGAAGGTCACAGTATAGGTTTTCACGTGCCCTGGCCAGGTCACTGTGAGTGCTGTAAGAGTGCAGTGGTCATTCCATCACAGGTCCTGTATGCCTGGTGTTTTGGTTTGAGGTCGTGGTTTATGTGAGCTCGAAGCCTAGTTTAGTGAAGGAGCTTGGCTATATGACTTACTGTATTGTCGGCAAGGAGTGCTGTTTTGGGAGTCTATTGTAGGACCATGGCAAAATTGTGGGTGGCTGTTTGTGTGTGCGGGATAGCGCTGTGTGTGGGTAGGGTGTTGTAGGGACCTGGAAGTTACATCGCGGGTGGCTGTGGCTGTGTGTGTGTGTGTGTGTACTCTTAGTCTATTGTAGGGCCATGCCATTATACAAACATGTTTGCTGAGTGTTAATCATTTGGTGAGTCAGTGGGTTGTGTGTGCCAGCACTGGTATTGGCTCCTTCATTACAGGGCTATCCAGGCCACACAGACAAAGGCTGCTCTGTTCTTCCTGTTGTCCTGCTGGCCAGGGCAGGCTCTCCCTTAACCCTAGCCTCTCCTTTTTCTCTGTCCTTCGCTCTGTCCATCTTGCTCTCTTCAACTCTCTCTCTCTCTTTCTTTCTCCCTCTGTCTTTCTCCTTTTCCTTCTTTCTAAATAGAGCTTCCACTCCACAAACTCTGCTGCTGTTGAAACCTCAAACCTTTAAACAGACTTTCCTTCTCCTTCTGCTTTCTTTTACCTCCAGGCCCTTTGGATGATGTCTTTCTCTCTCTCTCTCTCTCTCTCTCTCTCTCTCTCTCTCTCTCTCTCTCTCTCTCTCTCTCTCTCTCTCTCTCTCTCTCTCTCTCTCTCTCTCTCTCTCTCTCTCTCTCTCTCTGTGTCTCTGTCTCTCTCTCTTCCTTCCTTCCATCCTTTCCCTCCCTCCCTCTCCCCTCCTCTTTTGTTGCGGTACGTCTCTTGGTGGTGGTTAGTGTGTCAGAGCTCTTCGGTTTCAACCTGAAAACATTTAAACTTTGCCTGAACTGAGCCCTCATAAATCTGATTACACAGAGGCACGCTAAAGTTACTGAATTACCTTCAAATGTGTGTCACTGAGTGTGTGTGTGTTTGTGTGTGTGTATGCTTATGAGTGCATGTGTGTACTGTATGTCTGTATGTGCATGCATGTGCACGTCTTCTGTCTGTTAGGGGTTTTGTGTGTGTCCCACAGGCCCGTGGTAACGTGTTAGTGTGTGTGTGCTAGTGTGTGTGTGTCGGTGTATCCGTGTGTGATTGTTGGTGTGAATCCCAAATGCCTGTAGTAGTGTGTAAGCGTGTGTGTATTAGTGTGTATCTCACAGGCCTGTGGTAGTGTTGGTGTGTTGGTGTGTTAGTGTGTATCCCTAGGGTATGCAGTGGAGTGGTGGTGTGTCACAGCGTGTGTGTTTGTGTGTTTCCCAAAGGCCAGTGTGATGTATGAGGGCTCTGTTGCGCCCTGGTCCGTGAGAGCCAAGCCTCCCTCCATCCCTGGAACCGGTTCATCTGTCCCTGTGGATCAGAGCAGGGTCAGGCCTGGAGGCCAGGGGTAGACGAGGGGAACCGGTTGTACCCCTCCTGGGACAGGCACTCTACATGTAGGGGCGTAACCAGGATCAAAGCCCCACGACCCACCCCTCAACTCCCCCGGGCCTTGTACCCCTATACCCCCCCTCCACCCCCCATCCATCCCCCTTCCTCTCCCCTTTCCCCAGGCCTCTCACTCTCTCCACGCTCCCCTGTCCCCCTTCACTCTCCTTCTTTCCTTCCCGCTCTCTCTCTCCCTCTCTCTCACTCTCTCTCTCTCTCACTCTCTCTCTCTCCTTCGCAGGCATCAAAGCGTCCATCGATCGTGGCTGAGTAGACAGGTGGGGATGTAGGAGGGGGTGACAGGGGGGTGTGGTCGGAGGTTGCAGGGGAGGGTCCGCAGGTCAGTCTGTCAGCGCTGCAGCTGGGCCTCCGCCGCATGCTATCTGTCCCTCAATAAACATGAAGAAATGCTTCCTCTTTTCCAACCTCGGTTTCCTCCCTGAGAAAAAGCCCCCTTCACCGTTTAACCCTCACCCTCCACTCACTCAGCACACACGCTCACACACACACACACACACACTCCGACCCACCCCCTTTGAGTATCCATTCATCTATCCTCTGCACTGATGAACAGGTGGGGGTTGTGTACTATTCTGTACTCCCATACACATGTGGAACATATGTACTGGTCCTGAACCGTTTGCCTTTGTCAACAATGAAGACGGAACAATCTGACCTTTTGACCTGGTGGTCACACTGACATTTTGTTTTTGATCGAGCCAGAGAGGGTAATTGCACACTCAAATACACACGCACACACAAACACACATATATTTGGCTGCTTCAGCAGTCACTGTGACTGTTACGGTTCATCTACAAAACACAGGAAGTTGAACAGGAAGTGAGGTCATGCGGGAGGTACCATTTATTTTGAAGCTTCCAGGAAATTAACTGAGGTGACAGAAAGTGCATTGTGGTTTCTGGTGTTGAAAGGATTAGGAGGAAGCAGGAAGAGTCTGTCCACAAACCTCTAGTCTATCCCAAAGGCCGTCTCTCTCATCCCTTACAAGTCACTTACCTTTACTAACCCTTTGAAAATTACAACCTACTGGCCCCCACCAATCACAATCCTTGTCTCTCCAAAAAAACACCAATCACAAGTCTTGTTTTCTGTCGCCATGCAGGGTGGTTGGCTCAAGGTGGTCATTTTCCATTGAGGCCTGTACTTAAGGCTCATGGGAACAGGAGTTCAGTCACCATGGCGCCCAGCATACCCCCACAGAGAGCCAGAAAGGCTGGGGACTGTATGTGAACATCTCATCCTATGTGATCACAATCCAGTCTACACTTATACAGTTAACACTTAAAGCAATGGTCTGAAGGATCTACATTATATTCCATGTAACTAGAAATTACCATAAGTAATTTGGCATTCACAAGCATGGCATTTGTATTTATGTGTGTTTGGGAACAAATGTTAAGTGCCAGGTGTCAAATCTCCGAGTGCCCTCCAAATAGGGTTCCCCAGGCTGAAGAATATGAATCTGCCACTAACTATGAGCTGAGAGAGTAGCTCATCCAAGCATTGACATAACTAGGCAGGAATGAGAGGCTGCTGGCTGTTAGTAAATCTCCTTGTGTCATCCCTACTGTATACTGTGGCGCGTCGTTTATCATCTACTACCTCACTGCTCACCCCTCAGGAAATTAGAGAGCACCCCAGACCTATATGTATCATTTGAGTGGAGTCGTCAGCTCTTCTAGTAAGTGGTTGCTTATGTGTGTGTGTGGTGGTTTGTAGGTGTGTGTGTGTGTGTGGTTGAGTAGGGGGATTGTGTGTGTGTGTGTGTGTTTTCCTTGAGTCTGGAGCAGAATGTGCAGCCTCATAGTGAGTCTGTGGCGTGTATCTAATCACTGTGTTTAAGTCTGCCTGATCACAGGCCTGAGCTGTCTCTCCAAGCCAGGAAGAGATGCTGACGGAGAGTATCACAGCTGGCTGTCACTCCTACACACACACACACACACACACACACACACAAGGTATGTTTCCACAGACAGAGCGGGAAGGCAGAGAGACCCAGTATTCAGGGAAATGGACAGGAAAGAAAAAGCCATCCCGCAAAGACAACTGGGTCTTTTGAAAAGGTTCGCAGCCAAATTGGCAACTGTTTAATACGGATTTGTTGTCGTTAGAGATGTTTGTCTCTGTCCTCCTGGGGGTGAGAGTTATCCGGGGGGAGACTAAGTCCCTCTCTCTGTCTCCTGCATGGGGCAGGAGTGTGTGGGCCTCACTGCTGTGGGGACCCAGGCAGATACACAGATGTGTACGTATGTGGGTGTCCATATTATTTGTAGTTTACATTTGTATTCACTGATTCTTCAACTAGTTCGAATATAATACTGGCAAAAAAAAGTATCTGTATGTGTTGGCCTATACATGTCAGCTCATCAAGAACTGGAATCTCGGCTTGTTTTCCACGGTGCTAAGTTTAAGTGCAGGGTCAGAGGTGAACTACTAGGAGTGCGTGTTAGGGGAGGGGTTTAGCGGGGTCAGGGGTGGAATCCTAGGGTAGAGGCAGTGTACTCAGGGAGTAGAAGAGGCTGTTTGATGTTTTAAGATGTGTGTGTGTGTGTTTAGATGGGGGATGGTATTGTTGTTTGAAAAGGAGGTCATTTGAGAGGGAGTTTGTATGTGTTGGGAGGGTTAATTATGTTCTTCATTTACCTGTCTGGAAAAATCAAGGCAAAGAAAGGTGTATGCCAAGTGTGTGCTTATGTATGGGTGTGTGTGTGTCTGTGTGCGTGCGTGTGTGTGTCTGTGTGTGTGTGTGTGCTTGTGTCTCCAGAGGTGCAGTGGTGTCAGGAGGCCAGTGGAGAGATGACTCCTGCCCTCCTGTCAAAGCTCAGAAGTGGCTGGCCTGTCACTCCAAACTGCAGGCTCCGCCCCTCCACACCCTCAGCTGTAGAAGCCTGCTGAGTGGCCAGGGGTCTGGACAATGTCACTGCTACACACACTCATCGACACACTGTCAGACACACACACACGCACACACGCATGCCTTTGCTCTAAATAATGTCGATACTTTCATTCTATTACGTAATCTTACACACTCAAACACAGACTCGTGCGTGTAAAAACTTTCGCTTTTCTCAGTGCTCAACCATCCAATCAAAGCAGACTACCCCCTTTCCAGCCCAGTTCAAAAACACCGCATTCAAATCCGAGAGCGATCATCTTTCATTCAAATCTTTCCTCTGGTGTGTTTTTGATCTGATTCTTTTCGCTTCCCTGACGTCACCCGCTCTGCTTCCTCTCTCTGTTTGTTTTCATACAGATCCTGCTGTGATGAGAGGTTATAGCAGTATGTGAGATGGAATACATGAGTTGGAGCTGCTTGCCCGCAGCTAGCTAGCTAGTAAGCACACAAGCCCAGGAAGCAAGGCAGAGAAGATAGGACATCAGATCAGGACTCGGCCAGAACCTAAATTCAACTCTGACCTGGATCGCCACCCACACCAGTGCATCTTGGGAGTGTTGATCATCAGACACGGGATGACTGGAACAACTTTAGAGGACAGTCACACTGGACTTTAATATGTGTTCTTGTTTTTGTCGCTTACACACACACATACGCACGCACACTCACACACACACACATACTTTGCGCTAACAGAGGTCTGGAACTTGTCGCAGCGGGATAGAGCCATCACATCCAGCACGTAGGCTAGCTGAGGGGAACATAGCTGGCAATACTTCCTCTCCAGATGAAACAAGCCATAAATGCTGGCTCACAAGGGCAAAGGTGTGCTCAGCTCTAAATACAGCACCCGCTTGCGGTGTTGCGTCTGGACACCTTGTCACTGCAGCAGCATGCAGGCCATGAAACCATCTTGTTAGCCTTCAGCTACGCTAACAACTTCGAATGGAACGAGGGTGATGGATGTCCTGACAAATCTCTGCTGACATACTCCGCTTGGAGAGACAGCAGAGCAATGTGGAGAAGACCCCCCCCCCTTCCCCTACGCACATAAACACACACCCCAACCCGCCCTCCACCCCCTAGTCATTCCACTTTCATGACTCGTGTGTGTTTGTGTCCGTGGAAGGTCGTTTTTTGAGGGTGACTTTTTTATGTGGGGCAGCCATTTGGTAATTAAACATTTAGGCGCTGGGCCGGTGTTACCTGTGTTTGCTGAGCACTTAGGACATTTGTAGCCTGCGGTCCATTTGCTTATCTTTGGGGTGAGTAATGTATGTTTGTGTGTGTGCTGTGGTCACAGCCTGGCCCTGGATGGGACCATTAATCACCCCAGCTCAGTCAGGGGGGTTGCTGAGTCATGAAGACCCTGGGTGAGGATCTCTGTGACGCCGTGTGTGAGAGAGATGCAGTATAAAGGGAGGCAGAGATGGAGAAAGAGTGGAACCTGTAACCGCTTTTGGTACGTTGTCTTTTTAACTTTGCCACCACAGGACATCCCCCCACCATAGACACTCAGTGTTGGAAGTCCCTGACCTCCTCCCTCTCTCTGGGCAGCTGTGATAAGCTCATCTGGGAAGGCTCGTAAAAGTCTGTCTGATAGAGAGCAGACCTGCAGCCCCACCCTTTGCCCCAGCCACAGATCAAGCCTCACCCCCAGCCCCACCCATGGCTCTAGGCCCGGCCCCGGCCCCAGCCTAAGACCTAGCCCCAGCAGTACCAGATCCAGATCCAGGTCCAGAACCCCAGCCCATCTCCAGCCTGCTAGAAGGAAATCGGCCTGGCAGATGAAAGGCCCCAGCATGGGCCCAGCCGAAGCCCCCCATCCATCACAATCAACGCCAGCAGCGGGCCCCAATTAGGCCCCGGAACACTGAGGGCCATGCGATGATTGTTAACACTGTGAAAACAGAGAAGTGGAGGGGGGCGATGACGGGAGGGGGTGGTCGGCAGGAGGTGGAGGGGGTGGGCAAGAGGAGGAGGGGGTGGGCAGGAGGAGGAGGGGGGGTGGGCAGGAGGTGGAGGGGGTGGGCAAGAGGAGGAGGGGGTGGGCAGGAGGAGGAGGGGGGGTGGGCAGGAGGAGGAAGGGGTGGGCAGGAGGAGGAAGGGGTGGGCAGGAGGAGGAAGGGGTGGGCAGGAGGAGGGGGGGCAGGAGGAGGGGGGGGGGCAGGAGGAGGAAGGGGTGGGCAGGAGGAGGGGGGGGGGCAGGAGGAGGGGGGGGGGCAGGAGGAGGAAGGGGTGGGCAGGAGGAGGGGGGGGCAGGAGGAGGAAGGGGTGGGCAGGAGGAGGGGGGGGCAGGACGGGGGGGCAGGAGGAGGAGGGGGTGGGCAGGAGGAGGAGGGGGTGGACAGGAGGAGGAGGGGGTGGGCAGGAGGAGGACGTTGGAGACGGGAGAGGAGGTTGGAGGGGGGGGGGGGGGAGGCCAGGCGGCCCCATTTCCTCCATAATGGGCACTGGAGGGAGAACGTTACCCATAAAGCATCTGACCCGGGGAGACATGGCTGGCCACACCCTCCACGTACACACACCCCTCCACCTCTCACGTCGCTACATGCCGTACACTCTTCATCTAAGCATACACACACTCATGCCCTAGAAACCCCAAATCTCTCCACCCCCTCTCCCCTGAAGTCCCTGAATCATTCTCTTGCCTCAGTGCTCTCATTGAAAAGCCATTAAAGTTTGCGGTTGACTTGGCTGGACTAGTCAACACCGTCCACTTTCCATCTTCGGCTTAACGTTTACGATAAACCTCAACAAGGCCTACAGCACTGGTAACACATGACGCCATGTACCCGGGTGAGTACCAGTGGAGATCCGCCAAGCTCTTCCACATTTTTCAAGCAAAGAATAACCCAAAGATATGGATTTCAGTTACCTAACCACGTTCTGTTCTTCATACAAACATCAGCAGGAGCACACGTTCATGTTCATGTGACAACACGAGGGGTTGTAGTGGATGTTGTAGTCCCTGGTCGTATAAAACACACTGCTAATGATCTACTGGTGTTAGATCATTGACTGAGTCAAGGCCCCGGTTCTGGGCCCAGTCTAGTTCTGACTAGCCGCTTTCCCCCCATTCTGCTCTGTGTGCCAGCAGCTAAGCAGAACCTTCTGCTCCAACCGTTTCTGGTAATATAATCGCACTTCATTTGCTTTAATAAGTGAAAACAACTGGCTTGGAGATGTGTGCAAACGTGTGTGTGTTTGCGTGTGTGTGTGTGTTTCTTTTTCATGCACGTGTTTCTTCCAATCCGTTGCGGTTTTCGCGTGTATGTGTTTTTGTGTCCGTGCTCGTGTCGCTTGTTTGTGTGTATGGAGCGTGTGCGCGTGGGGATCTGATGAAATGACCGCTAGCCTATTTTTAGCTGAGGCCTGGGCCTGGTGGAGGACCCTGCGTCCGTCTGCCGGGCTGCATGCGGGCCGGAACTGGGGGGCTCTGGGTGGAGATGAAAGTAGTGGTCTGTTCCTCCTCTCTCCGCTTTTGAAAGGCTGTTTGGAGGAATCAGGACTGGCAGCCGTGAGGCAGGCCGGCTGCTGGGAAGGGGGGTCACAATACCACTCTCAACACCCCCAACACCCAACCCCTCCACCCCCACCCCAGCCCCAACCAGAGAGCCCGGCCCCCATCCAAAGACAGGCATGTCGGTCAGGACTGACAACACAGACTGCAGAGGTGTGGAATTGCAATTGTGCGTGGGGATTTGATGCGTCTTGTTTTCCTGTGTGTGTGTGTGTGCTTGAATGTGTGTGTGTGTGTGTTTATGACACTGTTGAATGGACATTTTAATATGTGTAAAGACTTGTAACGTGAAAGACCGGCGCCTCAGACAGCATTCTTTTCATCAGTGTGTGTTTGGGTCCCTGTTTTTGTGAGCGCACAGGCATGTGTGTGTCTTTCAATGAATGCGACTACACCATGACCAGCTAACACAATCAAACCAGATGTACTGGGCCTTTTTGGCTGACTGCCACAAAATTATGGGAATCCCCACCCAGTTAAATCTTCAATACACATACAGACACACACACACTCACGCAAACCCACACACACCCTACCGGATGTATGTCCCATGGAGAGAGGGAAGCAGCCATGTCATGCTACAGTTTGGGTTTGGGGCTTGTGGGGGACAATGGTTGTCTTTCAGAGGTAGCGTCGGGTTCTGGGGGCTCCCAGCAGGACAGTAGGTCAATGGGGGGGGGGGGGGGGGGGGGGGGGCGGGCTCCCTCCTTCCTCCTCCCTCCTCCTCCTCCTCCTGCACGCATTCCAGCTCATTCTTAGGGATCACAGTAAGGAAGCTCCGTGTCCTGCCAGCTGTGGACTCCACTTAATATGTCTCCTACCCATGACAGACAACACACAACACAAGCGCACTCACATACACATGTGCACACACACATTTCTTACTTTGCAAAGATACAATCAAGAGCCTCTATCTCACCACAACACTTACTGTAAAACATGGAAGGGGTTTCTGTCTGCTGTAATCAAACACAGGACGGGTTCCTCTGCAGATGTTGAAATGTGTTTACCATGAAGCCCTGGAGTGATGGCATGATGTGCGTGTGCGTGAGACCTGTTGGTCCGCTCAATAACGTGTGTGAATCCGTTCTGACAGTTAACTGACTGTCATTCTCATCAGCAGGTTTTTCTCCCTGGGGCCATAAACCGGTAGATTCATTGGCCTAACAATACTCAAAAGCTTTTCCAAGCACATGCATTGACTACAACACTCCTACCGGTGCCCAAATACACCGGAGGTCTTTCTCCAGCAAATCCCTGTACTCATTCAAGAGTGAAAGGATATTGAAGTGAGTGACAATTTAATTGCTGGGTGGATGAAGGATCATTGTTGGATGGATGATTGAGGCAGTAGTGAGACTGGAGAGCCAGACTTGTCGCAAAAAGAGCCCTTAAAGGTATAGCATCAACACTCTGATCTTTAGCCCCTGTGGTCTTTAGTTGTGGCCCAGCTCGTGAACAATGCCTCTTTCCGCCAAACCGGACCGTGTAGAAATGCAATTTGACCCGCTTTAATTTTACCCATCTGGACAGTTAAAACGTTACATGGTTTAATGTCATTATCTTGGCCCCTTTCCACACATCCACATGTACAAAATGACAGTCACACCCACACATTATCTCTCTCTAGGTCAGATGGGTTGGCCATGACGCTCCTTGTTATTGTTGTCCAAATACAGTTAGCCTCATGAGCTGGAGTTATGCAATTTAGGCCCGATTCAACACGTGCTGCTAGTGATTTTCAGTTGGAAACTCGAAAACTCCTCATTCAAACAAGCTCTTTCCTTTTTCCTGGTACTGGCTTTTCTCCCCGTGGTATGTGAAGAGATAAGGTCTCAGGCTGGAGCACCGCAGACAGAGCGTCAAAGACCTCATTAATGGGCTGCATTCTCCTTCTGAACTTAAGGAAACTAATGACATAATTCAATAGGAAATCATGCGTTTGGGGATCAATGGAGGGGATTGATGTCATAGGCTAATGGCTAAGCAGTGTGTTGTTGTGTAAGCCAGTTTGGGAAGGGAGTGGGGGGAGCTGGTGGGGAGGGGTTGGGGGTATGGGGGCCGAGAGAGGAGTCAACCCAGTGTGCAGGCTCTTTGTCTGGGCTGGACTGCAGTGATGCGCTGGCCGCTCTGGTGCTGGACAGTGGCCAGTGCTTGATGGGTAGCCAAGAGTGCTGAAGTGGCATCTCTGTCCCCTTCCCTGGACACAAAGAGGGCCTTTCTATCTGAAGCTGGCTAGGGGTGGCCAGGCCAGCCACTGGGGAGACTGGACACAAAGAGAGGTCCACACTGGGAGCGCTTACACACACACACAGACACGCACGCACACACACACACACACACACAAACAACCTCCTCTCATCCTGTCCCCGATTTCAAGATTTGCTGATAGTGCAGTGTGTTTATGTGTGCGCTTGTGTGCTCGTGTGTGGTTATATGTGTGTGTGTGTGTGTGTGTGTGTGTGTGTGTGTGTGTGTGTGCACTTATTCCTGTGCCACCTAATTGCCAGTGGAGGCAGACAGCTCATTCCAGCTCTGATCAGACGGATCACAGTCACTGGGTCCTCATCTGTCGGGCTCACCTAATTGAGGCCCTGTGGGGTGAGAGACCTCTGAGAGATACCTGAGGACAGCAGCTGACCTGCTCTTTGATGCTGCCCCAGTATGAGGCTGGAGGGACGCATACAGCACTCCCGCTGGGTTCCATTTCACCCTGTCTTTGTCTGTCTGTCTCTGTCTCCATTTCCGTCTGACTGTGTCTCTGTTCTCAAGCATTTGTTCCCTTCTCCTCATCTTGCCCCTGCTAGTCCCTCCGGTTTCCTGCCAGTGCACATCATTAGCCTTCTCTCTCCACCTTGTGTGTTACGGTGTGGCCAGAGCTTCCACCCTACAACAACAACTTCACCATCTGGGAGTCATTTTGATCAGGCAATCACCACAGCACCTCTGGGAAGACCCCTCCCTTGCCCTATGGCTTTTAAAGGCCTAAGGAACCGGCCTGTTAAGCGGTTGAGGTCATTGTGAATGGTTGATTTGTTTAATTAGCTTGATTAAAGTCCAATTAGGAGCGAGGAGTGAGGAGAGAGCTGGCCTTCTAAAGATGACCCCTGACCTGTTGGATTTTCATCTACTGGTCAGCTCAGTAATGCCTGTTCAGGCCTCCTTAAAGCTATGTATGTGCGAGTGTGTGTGTGTGTGTGTGTGTGTGTGTGTGTGTGTGTGTGTGTGTGCAGTAGACCCCCCTGGTCTCGTAAAGAGATGGTCAGTAATTAGGGAGGGAGGAAGGCGACCCGCAGAAAGGCTGCCGTCGTTAAAGTGCCCTGTTGACACAGTCCAGCTTGGCCTCCTTACTGTTTAACCTCTCACACGGAGCCTGTCTGTCACACACACACACACATGCCCACGCACACACCAACACACAAACGTCATGTACATCAGCACACACACACAGTCGTAGTCGTCAAAAAAAAAAATTACACACAAGAGCATACAGTAAAGAGTGTAGACTGACGTGATCTCACTTCTCTTTGGTGCTGCCTGATGCAAACGCACATCCATGTAAACACTCACACACAGACATGATTCCTAATTTTCAACCCAAAAAATACTCAAGAAAACGATGTGTATAGTACATAGTACATTTGAATACGCTGTCACTCTGAAACACATACAAATACCTTGTCTCTGTCTCTCACACACACATACTCATACAGTCACACATCTGGACACACTCACACGTGTGGTTTTATGATGATATAGTGATTGAGGAATGGAGGAGAGGAGAGGACAAGGTAAGAGTTACGAGGAGAGGAGATGGGACGAGATGCGAGGTGAGGAGAGAGGAGGGGAGGAGAGGAGAGGAGAGGGGGAACGGAGAGGGGTTGGAAAGGTAAAAAGATATCTGTGAAATCCCAGGGTCAGCCTCATGACACAGAGGTGATCTGTGAAGAGTGTCAACCGAGCCAATCCACCTGGAGTGTGTGTGTGTGTGCACGTGTGTGTGTGTGTATGCATGCGTGTGTTTTACAGGCTGTGAAATGAAGAAGGGGGCAGGTCGGAGTGGGGGGGAGAGGGGCCGTGAGACACTGATCGCCCCCCCCCCCTCCTCCCTTAGACACAAACCCCCCATCACCCACTCACACACCTAGGAGCCCTGTTCTGTGTCCCTCTCCTGGGTGTGTGATAAGCGTCTGGAGGGCTCGGAGGTGAGGGGGTCAGGGCCTGGGCTCCCCAGAACACATGGAAGGGATAAACAGGGTCTGGGTCCCATAAAGGGTGAGCCGGGATGGTCTTATTTATGGACTGCCGGAAAACAGCACAACCTCTTCTCCCTCTATTTCTCCCTTTCTTTCTCCCTCTTCTTTCTCTCTCTCTCTCTCTCTCTTTCTCTGTTCCACTCTCAGTTCCAACTCCCTCAAATCGAACCCCCTAGGAGACAAGGGGAGAGAGAGAGGTTAAGAAGAGGTGGTGGGAGGGGGGAAGGAAGACATAATTTCAATGGACCATGGCTGGTTACAAAGATTATTTCTAAACAGCTCTTGGCATCCTCTCTGTGGAAGCCTGGTGTTGTGACAGTTCATGTTTTGACTTGGTAAGGAGAAGCAAATGTTCTGTGATACACTCTATGACTTTGACCGAAGCCACATGGCGTAGGGCTAATCTAGCAATGGTAAACACGCAGGAAACACTGGTTTACTTGTGCTTTAAGACACCCAAACATACAAACAGAAACGAGCAATGTTCAACATGAACCCTTTCCAGGGTTACAGGAAGGGACAGGAAAGCATTCATAGTCCGAACATCCATCTGCAGGAAGCGTGTTTCCAAGTGTGGTTTCTTGTAACAGAAAAGCCAAGAAATAGAAAACAAAAGAAAGTCACGAGGAAAGAATGGGCAAAGAAAGGGATGTCAGAGACCATCTGCTCGTCGGCTGCTAGTGTCTTGGATTTACTGTAGCTCATTCGAGGGAGGTGGAGGGTAAACTTGAGGAACACACACACACAAACACACACGCAGGGTCAATACTGACTAGTTGTCTGTCCATTCTTCGGTCCCTTTTGTGTGACTGGACTTGGTGATGACAGGATATGAACGTATGTGTGTGTGTGTGTGTCAGCCCCATTGGAGGGGTGCTAAAGCTCATCATATAAAGAGACTGAGACAATAGCAGCGGAGCTAGTAAACCAGGGCCGAGTTGAGGAGGGCCACAGTTAATAGAGGCTCTTTAGTCCTGCTCTATGTCAGGGGACTTTACCACCTCTCCACACTTCCTTCCTCTCCTCCTCCTTATCAACACACAGAAAACAATAGACCCCCTCCTTCCACTCCTCTCTTGGCCATCCTTCTCTTCTCTCTCTCTCTCTCTCCCTCCCTCTCCCCCTCTCTCTCTCTCTCTCTCTCTCTCTCTCTCTCTCTCTCTCTCTCTCTCTCTCTCTCTCTCTCTCTCTCTGTCTGTCTGATCCTATCCTCTGTCCTCACAGCTGCACTCAGGAAGGAGGCAGCCCGCCTGCCCTCCTCCTCCTCCTCTCCTCCTGTCCTCCCTTATCTGTGTGTTTTCATGCATCGAGGGGAAGTGACCATCTCCTCAATATGGGGAGCGCATGCTGTCCCTGCACCCCCCCCCCAGCCCCCCGTCTCCCTCGCCCCCCCTCCATCTCTTGTTGTTTATCTGAATTCCCTCCCTCGCTCTGTCCCTCTCTCGTTTCAAAGCCCTTTGGAACTTTGCTTCGGTGGTGGAAGGGAGGGGGGGGGGTCACTGGGTTACCATAATAACCCCCCCCATCTCTTTTCTGCTTTGTTTTGCTTTGATTTGGCATGGAGGAAGAAAGTGTCTGCATGTGTGTACAAATACAATGTGTGTGTCTGTATGTGTGTTGTGTGTGTATGTAAATGTTTTTTACATTTTGACTGTATGTGTATGTACTGTATTTCTTCACGCGTACGTTGTGTGTGAGTGTGTGCAGGAATGACTGCTTGTTTGAAGTCTAGATGAATGAATGCAGTGTTGTCAATTTTCCTTTTATGGGAGTTGGAGGGTTTGGAACCTTACAATCTATTCGACCCTCAATGATCTCACCACCCTCCACATTCTATTGCCTGGTCCTCTCTGTTTCAACTTCAACATACTGTGAATTGCCGGCCTTGATAGTGTGTCCATGGCCTGATTTACCAGCACATTTACCACCCCCCCCCCCCCCCCCCCCCAATCTTAGTGATTTGAGGCTGGGAGACCCCTAAGGGGCCTCCATGGACAATCTCCATGGTAATGCTGGGGAGATTAGCACACATCAACTCTTGAGTGTGTGTGTCTATGCTTATGTGTGTGTGTGTGTGTGTGTGTGTGTGTGTGTGTGTGTGTGTGTGTGTGTGTGTGTGCATGCATGTGTGTGTGTGTGTGTCTGTCTCTGTTTGTAGGGGGGCTCCACTGCATTTTTATTAGGTTAATCCTGATCAGACCAGCCAAGCTTGGCTCTGCATAAATAATCACTTTAGGAAAGTTCCAGCAGCATTAGTATGCATGGCCTTCCATCTACTAATGTCAAGCAACCACAGCAACAGGCTTTTGGCCTACCGCTGTTCCACAGACCAACACTGGTGCCCATTGTCAGACTCTATGGATGAGGAGTTTCAACTGCTTGAGAGAGGAGAAGAGAGATGAGGGCAGAACAGAGATTTAGTGCTTATGGCAGAATACTCAACCATGGCCACTGGTCTAGTTATTGGTAAGTCACTCGCTCCAGTGATCTGAGCTTACCCTGCTATTGGTTCATAGGAGGCCTCTGTGAGTCCAATTAGCTCCAGTCTCCAGAGCTTAGTGGAGCCTAGGAGGACACCTGGCACCATGTGAGGCCTCTCACGTCCAAGATGGCCGTCCAGTAACCTCCAGGGGCCAAACAAAGCTCCAATCACATTCCACTCCCACGGAAGGGTCCGGACTACAGGCCTATTCAGACAGAGGGGGTATCAAGGGATCTCTGAAACATAAACACTGACATGGTGCTTTCTTCATAAAAGGTCTACAGCCACTGTTTCCCATGGCGGGGCTCTCTGAGGGTAGCCACCTGTTGACTTATTCTACGACTTCCGTGGATGGTGTCAACACGTCTCAACGTTTTGCTGTAACCTGACGTGGTGCACACAGAAATGGTCAGTCTCTGTTTTTATCAATGAACAGAAATGTGCAGCGGTCTTCTGCCTTCTTCCAAACGACCAAAGTAAACAAAGGTAGAGAATAGAGCTACCGTGAAAAGGTATAAAGGCAGAAACAGTCCTGCCTGATGAAGACTGAGAGAGAAGGGGATAGGGAGTAAGAGAGAGAGAGAGAAAGACAAAGTGGAGAGAGAGAGAGGAAGGAGTCAGGCAGCATGTGCCGCTGTCAGTCTGTTGTTTAATCCCCCTCCATTTTTTCTGCCTCCTGTTCCCACGTTCAGAGCGTTAATTGTTAAAAACAGGGAAGGAACAGGACCCTGTGACTAATCACCTGGCTCGTCTGAGTGTGCGTACGTGCGTGTGTGCGTGTGTATATGAGTGTGTGTTCTGTTGTGTTTGGGGGCAGTTAAGTCAGCGGTACTAGACTGGCATTGCTAAAAGACAGGCTGTCACTGTTCCATGCCAGCAGCCTGTTGTCTGGGGGGTTGTGTTTTGTGCCACACCACCACAAATGTGACACAATAAAAGCCAAAGACCACCGAAAGCCTAGATTTCATTCTATGGCTTGAATGAGTTGTTCATCTGCTGGTGATTTACAGTATTGTTTACAGTTATGGGACAGGATAACAGTTGGTTAATTTGGATTATGTGTGTGTGTGTGTGTGTGTGTGTGTGTACACGTGTATATTTTGTCACGCCTTTCATACAGTAGTCCTTCACACTAACTGAGGTTCTTTTCACTATGAAAATATTCCCGTTAGCCAATCATATAACTTCCCACTGACACACCCCTCTCCTCTGTGCACACACCCACACACACACACACCAGGCTGTGTCTTCCCACACACATCCTCTCGCTCCTACACACTACTGACTTCAGACTGTACACACACACACACATCGCCCTCTCCTCCCCTCACAGCACCTCCACTGACTCACACTGATTCTCAGTCACTGATTCTCCTTGAGCAAACTGGATATGTTTGCCCAGCATACTGTAGCAAAGCCACACACACTCAATGGGAACCATCTCTCTGCTCCGACTGGCAGGCAGCAGGTAAAAAGACAGACCGGCAGAGAGGCGAGCAGGAAGGTATAGAGACAGACAGACAGGCAGCCAGCCTGACAGGCAGGCAGGCAGGCAGGCAGGCAGGCAGGCAGGCAGGCCAACTGACACTGAGTTTGTTCAACCTTTCAGTCTCACAGTTTTTCAGTATTTCAGCCAGCCAGTCAGTCAAGTCAGTCGGTCCATCTGTCTGATAGTGCTGGTCTCTCCTGGTCTGGTCTACTAATTGGAGCCATTTATAAATAAAAGAGCAGTAAATCCCCTTCATTATCCCTGAAAGAACAGGAAACACAGGATCACTTTTTACTGCGGCCACTCTGCCGCCATACCTGTGGCTATGGGGCCTCTCTCTTCTGACACATACACACAGACACAAACACACACATACTCTCTCTCACACATGCACACACACACTAACTATCACAATACACACAGACCCACATGGCATGCATTGATATGTTCAAATTCTGCAAATGCTCTCACATACACACAAGAGCTTTCACAAACTCAAAGATATTTCCTTTCCTGGCTATTTGTAGTGGAGCAAAGTTGTTCTATTCTTAGACTTCTGTGTGCTTTTTTAATTTCCACATAGTAAACAGACCCTCTCAGCTAACGAGGTGGAAATATAAGCTCCACTTCTAGACAGGATGGGAGCGACTGAGAGCTGCCCCACAAACCATCTCTCTCTGTGGCTGGTTCTCTGGCTGGACCAGAACAAACTGGCTCTCTCCTGAAGGTAGGAAGGCAGGCAGGTACTTTATTCATCTCAGAGGGAAAACTGCAATTATACGAAAACATAAACATTAAGAAATGAAGAAAGAATTAAGGAGATGCATCAGTCCACTGACCCACGGGTGTCGGACTTTGACTTGATGTTATGTCACCCGCACATCTCTCTCACTCTTTCTCCTTTTTACTCTCTCTCTCTCTCTCTCTCTCTCTCTCTCTCTCTCTCTCTCTCTCTCTCTCTCTCTCTCTCTCTCTCTCTCCTCTCCTCTCTCTCTCCACTCTCTCTCATCCTCTCTCTCTCTCTCTCACTCTCTCTCTCTTTCCTATTCTGTCTCTTTAAAGCTCTTTCCCTCCTTGCTAATCCGCATCATTCCTATGCTGACAGGAGGGAATCTCCCCTCTCCCTGGCAGTGCTATAGTGTGAATAGGCCCATGGGGGTGGAGGGGGGGGGGGGGGGGGGGGCGGGGTAAGGGGTAGTTGGGGTAGGAGGCGGGTAGATGGAGGGGTAGAGTGGAGGCCGGTGAATAGGCCCTTTGTGGGGCCCCCGCTGGCTGACAGTGGGACGATCCTCTTGGGGCTCATCCTCAGCCCTCCACGCCCCCTCAGCCTTTCATATGGTAAGGCCTCCTAATGGCATTTAACACACAGCGCTCACCACACGTAACACACCACTGCCCCCAGCAACCAGGCCCCGCTGCCCCCGGCAACCGCTTCTACCCCAGTGAAGCTGCCCAGGCAACTGCTTTTGACTGCTAATCAGTTCAGGTTCAATTCTATCCGTGACTGGAGTTAGAGAGGTGGGAACACACAGAGGAGAATGGGTGTGGGTAGGGCTAGTGCACGCTAGGGCCACGCGTGTGTACCACACTCATTATCTTGACACTTACACACAAGCACGCACGCTCACACACAGGCTGACACATACGCCATACGAAATATATGCTAAATGTCAAAGAACTGTACAGTAACATTGCTGAGAAACAACAGAGAAATGGTCTCGAATCACTCTCATCAAATATATGGTGTGTTGGACACACAGTCTGGGAAACACAGAGACACACACACACTACAGAGGGGTTAATACACGGATTCAGGATTGGGTAATTAAGATTATTCATTCTGCCTGCCATTTGGCATGGAATTTGCATTTGAATTCAATTGTGAGGGCATTAGAGGCATTTGATTTTATGCAATGTGAGTGGTGTCCAGCGGAGTGTCGCCCTTTCTCTCCTGTCTGTCTCTCCCTCTCTCCCTCACTCTTTCTCTCTTTCTGTTTCTCTTTCACTCTGTCTAGCTCAACCTCTTTTGACTGACAGATAGGGATCTCTGCCCCCCCCCCCCCCCCAGCCACCTCCCTCACACATGCACCACACAAAACGCACAAATGAATATTCATGATCCCAGTCGAGCTGAGAGTTTTCTCACAGTCAGAGAAAGTAAACCAGTCGGGGGAGAGGAGAGGGGCTGGCCGCCTCGCTTCATGTGGAAATGGGCCTTCTTTTCACGACCTCTGCCCTCCCTGAGGAAAGCGAGGGGGGTGGGGGGGGTTGCTTGCCTTCAGAAAAAGTTGACAAGATTTAAGGATTAGCCCTGCTCAAGCTATTGTCTTGGCCTGCATTTAAGAGTGAATAAACATGATTATACATCTCTCATACACGTGAACAGCGATTCGCAAACGCCAGAAAAGAAGGACTATTGAGAACGCCTCCCAGTAGATTGCGTGTGGCTTTTCTGACAGCCTGCTGACAATGGAGAACGTTCAATGAACTGTGAGGGGAGGGATGGACCCGAGGGTTGGTTGACCAAAAAGAGCACTAAAACTTTATTGACATACATTTGGTCAGGCGACGGCAGACAGTTGGGAGACATGGGAAAAGAGAATTTGATAAGAAGCTGACAGAAGACGTGTAGCAGAGAGAGAACACAGCATGTAGTCTCTTTAATTGGCATGTATGGAGGACAGGGTCTTTCAGGTGGTGAGTCGGACTACGATCGCTTAATTAGCCCAGATAAAGTTCTCAGTGCTCAGGTTGAAATAATGATCAACGGTCTAATCACTGGATAGAACGACCCCAGGCCTCACAAAGTTGGCATCGACAGGAACTTTACTAAAGCCCTCCGCCGTGGAGCCATTCAGGATGGTGTGTGTGTGTGTGGGAGGCTTGGTCACTTCAGGGAATGGCCTGGGGCCCCGTGGGAGAAGAGGAATGGGGTGATGAAGAGACGGGAGAAGAGGAGTGCTGGTGTGAGGAGGTATAAAACTGACTGTATATATTGTACAATGAGGCCACTGAAAGGGATTCCAAGGCATACACACAGACTCTACGCTGTGTGTGTGTGTGTGTGTGTGTGTGTGTGTGTGTGTGTGTGTGTGTGTGTGTGTGTGTGTGTGTGTGGATTTGTAAAGCTCATTTACTGTAATGACACCAGTAGATAAACGGCTCACACACCGGCACCACTGGTGTTTACCACTCACTTATAATTACTCATGTTTACTTACGTACCACTACTGAACAATGGGTTAGGTCAGACACAAATACAACCACAGACTGGCTGACTCTTAGTCACACATACAGATTATTTCTCTCTGTGTTACACATGCACACACACACAGACACACACACACACACAGACGCAGTTGGGAGCTGTCATTACTTGGTCTGCTGGTAATATGCTGGCTGCATGGTTGAATCAGAGGAATGTAGTGAAATAGGATATCACCTCTGTGGCCCTCCCCATCTCCCCCTCCCTCCTCCATCCCTTCGTCCCTCCGTTCTCCTGTTGTTGTGCGGTACAGCATACCATTCACCCATCCTCCTGTCCCTTGTCATGGCGCTGTGGTTTTCCTGTGGGTCTCATCATCATCATATCTCACTGTTGTCTGGATGTTCCGTAGACATGGCAACAGCCCGCCCCCCCTTACTATTTCTCTTTCTTCCTCTCCCTTCCTCTCCCTTTCTCTCTCTCTCTCTCTCTCTCTCTCTCTCTCTCTCTCTCTCTCTCTCTCTCTCTCTCTCTCTCTCTCTCTCTCTCTCTCTCTCTCTCTCTCTCTCTCTCTCTCTCTCTCTCTCTCTCTCTCTCTCTCTCTCTCTCTCTCTCTCTCTCTTGTCCCTCTATCTCACTCTCAGTGTGGCTTGGTGGTGTTCTGGAGGCTCCATGGCTCTGGGCCTTCCAGGGGGCAGGGGTTGGTGGTGAGGCCTGAGTAAGGGGACTCAGGGTAGGGGGAGAGTGAAGTGGTTTCTGGGGCTTGGCTACCCCTGCCTCGTACCCCTCTCCTCCCCAATAATGAGCCTCTGTGGCAGGATTGACCCGTTGCTGGCTCCCAGAGCCTTGGTACTGCCGCAGCGAGACGTAGCAGACCGCGTTCCCATGGCCTGCCGCTCCCAGACCCGTCATTACACTTTAATATCCCATAATATACCCCCACCCAACCCTGTCTCCGCTGGAAACAGGCAGAACCAAGGGGGGATTCTGCCCACTGCACCGCAAATAACCCAGGATACCCAATATCCCCCTCTTTATTTGGTACTAACCATCACATAGCTACACTGCTGCTCACATCCATTCCTGACAGCCACTAACTACCAGGATACAAGCATCAGGATCTGAACACAAGTGAAGCAAAAGGGAAAATACAACAGAGATGTATCCTCTATTAGCCAATAGTCAAGTTATTTTGGTGTTGTTGGTAATGAGAAATCAATGTTGTGTCATTGTGGTTAGTCTCAGCGCATGCCAGGTTTGGTGGTGCCTGCTGGCCCCCGCTTCCGAGGGAGAGGAGATGAGAGAAAGCAGAGCTAACCCTCACAGTTCTGGTATCTACAGAAACCATTACTGAGCCTTTGGCAGAAGAAGAAGACACGAGGAAACACCACATACAGGCAGGAAGTGTCCGCCAAAGGAAGTCTTGCTCTGCGTTTATCCTGCTGTCCTTCCCCCAATGGCAGCCGGGGGCAGTGGTCAGCCACATCAACCGGGGGCCAAGACCAACTGCTCACTCATGTCCTGTCCAGGGTCATGGTAGCAAAGCGATCTGTTCTGCGTGTTTTTATTGGGTGTGCTTTGCCTTCGGCAAGGGCACAACCTTTGTTCTCTCACATATATATTATTATTATTTTTATTCTTTTTGCCCCCCTAAAACTCAGTCAATATTTGGCCTAAATAGACAACCTAGGTGTCAAAAGTTTAGTCTTGGTAGCGATTGAGTTGCTTCTTGTGGTTCTTTTTACAGAGGCAACCCATGTGAGCAGAGAGGGGAGACCATGCAAACTCCACACAAACAGCCTGCGCACCGTATAGGGGAACTGAACCCAGGACCTTCATGCTGCGAAGCAGCAGTACAAGGCACAGTGCCACAAAGATACATTTGGGACGTTGTGTGTGGGATGTGTGTGTTTATGTGTGTGGGATGTGTGTGTTTATGTGTGTGTCTGCATGTGCAGTATTTATGTGTCTACAACATGTGTGTATTTGTGTGAGAGAGAAAGAGAGAGAGAGAGAGAGAGAGAGAGAGGAATAGAGAGATAGCTTGGTGGGCCTATCGGGTATCAGAGAGAGAGGAGCCTACTGAAGAGCTCCATTCATAGACTTAGTGGCTGATAAGAGACCCAGACCAGACCAGGCTAAGCTACGGCCATGAATCCAGCCTCTGTTCCCTCTCTCCTCTCCTCATCCTCTCCCCTACTCTCCCCTTCCCTCCTCTCCTATCCCCTCCTCTCCCCTCCTCTCATACTCTCCCCCTAAGCAGTGTCTCAGAGTCCAAGCCTTCTCCTGTGTTCTCTGTAATACAGCCCCACCCCCCTCCCCCCTGGCCTTTATCTGCTCTGTGAGAAAGTAGTGGGCGGTGGAGGAAAGGAGGAGGGGAAGGAGAGAAGAGAGGGAGGAGTAAAGGCCTGAAGGGTAGGCTCTCTTAGTTTAATTAGCTGGATAACAGAGGAGCAGAGAGAGAGAGAAAAGGGGGAAATGAAAGAACGAGAGAAAGAATGTTGGAGTACACAAAGTAGAGAGTGGGTGAGAGGTTCAATATGGTGGCATCTGGTTGGAGGCTTTGGTGAGACTGCAGGCAGGGGGTGGCAGTGCCAGTGTCCTGGTTGCCAGTGTGGTGTTGGCGGGAGGGGTCCTCGTTGTGAACCTGTTGCTATGTAGAGATTATTCATCAGGCATTGCGTGAGGCATCCCTGCTGTGAGGGCATGACCAAGAAGGCACACGAGAACTGAGTAGGGTGCAAAATATTCAGGGGTTTATTACTTACATTTGAACGGATGGAACACATGGACAAAGTAAATAAAACCGAGTAGTGAAGATAAAACCAATACATGAGAACCAACGCCTCATACGCACAGAGGTCTTCCTTCTAGGTTGGTTCTTCCTCTCTCCTTTCTGCTTGCTCCTCTTACAGTTATATAAGCCTGGGCTGCCACAATAAATATAGGGAGGGGACGCCATACATCCTCCCACTTAATAATCAGAGCAAAATTGGAGCAAACACCCCTACAGCCCAGACAGGGATGGGAGCTTCCCATCCACTCTGGAACCCCATTTAAGCGTCATGTTTTCCAGTCAGACACCCTTTACTGGGACACGGCAGCCATGCTGCCCTCATGATGATCAAAGAAAGAGGTAACAAAAAGGCTGAAACTAAACAAAGATATGGTAAACCAAAGGCAATAAAGTTGATATGAGAACTAAGGAACAAAAGCTATGTGACGTGTGTTATTTATGTGAAGACAGTTGTATGGTGTTGCTGAATGTTAACATGTACATAAAGAAAATAAGGATGTTTAAGTCCCTGTGTGGGCCGCTGTTAGGCGTCCATTACACCTGCCTTGAGTTCGACTCATGGTGAGCACAGCTGACTTGACTCATACAGGGTCCTAAGGATTAGGAGAAAGAGTTAGCCCACTCACACCCTAACCTCCATTGGTCAACCCTGACCCCTGACCCCTGGCATCAGAACCCACCAACACAAGGCCGGGATCGACTCTCTGCTCACGCAAAATTGTTGGTGTAATACTGATTTGTCATAGATTTTGGGTGTTTATCCATATACCTCATTGTGTGTGTGTGTGTGTGTGTGGTGTGTGTGTGTGTGTCTCCATGACTAGGATGACTGTGCTGTTCTGCTATGTGAGCTGTGTATCAGATCTGGGCTGTGTGGAGAACCATTGTCCTTCATATCCTTCCATCCTGCACCTGCACTAATCAGACTGCCCACCCTGGGAAGCAAAGATGGAGGGGCTACAACATGCACACACACACAGGTCATGATGCAACTCTGTGTGTGCGTGTGTGTAAGTTTGGGATCAGTAAGAACCAATCATGGAATGCAGTTTGGGCTGTGTGTATCAGGTCACTGGTGGCCCAGGCATCCCATGGGGGCTCACAGCTGCTAAAACATGTCTGTTTGTTTGGAAGAGAAACCTAGATTACCCCTCAGGCAAATAAACATCTTATTAACCCCCACCCCCTAAAAGAACACACGGACACACAGAGCACACACACAACCCTCCACACTGAACCCCCACATCTTTGGTCAGCACTTTTTAGCCTGAGTTAATCCACCGCACGCATGGCTGTGCTCTTGTCAGTTCTGTCTGGCATCTGTCTTGTCTTACATAAGAGCTCCACGTAGCCCAGTTTCGCCCTCGTTGGCCCACTTTGGTCCACTTTGGCCTAGCGTGGCTGGTGGTTGACCCCTGTAGAGACGTGCTCAAATCTCATTAAGTCTCATTAGTTCAGAGTCTTTGGCTCCTAGACATGGACAGCACAACAAGCCCCTGGGGAGGGTGTGTGTGTGTGTGTGTGTGCGTGTGTGTGTGTGTGTGTGTGTGTGTGTGTGTGTGTGTGTGTGTGCGTGTGTGTGTGTGTGTGTGCGTATATCCAAGTGGGGGTTCTGTGTGCTTGCCTATGAACCTCTGGAGCCGGACACATCCTGTGTGTGTCTGTCGTCGCCCTGCAGATGTCCAGCAGATTACATCACAGTAACCCTGCACCCCCCCACGTCCCTTATCCCTACGCCCAGGGCCCCAATATACACCCACTCACACACACACACACACATCCCTGCTGTAGATAATAAGGCCAGATTTATGACTCACTGCTCTCACACTGACCTGGTCCACTAATGACTTCATCTCCCATCTCACCTCATCTCCACTTGGGGTCTTTGAGACTACGCAGCCCATGATGCACTGGAATGTGAGCTGGTGCTGATTGCGTAGGAGAGCAAGAGAGACAGAGCAGAGCCCAGCTATAGGTCCCCCAAGGGCCTGAGGGGAGGCGGACAAGACGATGGCCACGGGTACCAAGCAGAGGTCAGCCTGTTACACGCTCTGCTTGTTGTCTTGTCATAAGGTGATGTCATCTTCTGAAGCACGAACGTCGTGAAACGCACACCGTGGCTAGTTTCATGTTACACTGGAGGCTTAAGTTCAGGAGAAGGTCAAGAAGGTTGATGCAGAGCTGGAGAAGCTTTGATATTCCCAGTGTGGGAAGACTTTGGTTGTATGTGTCCCTTTCATTGATTCTGTTACGGAAATGGAATGAATTGAAAATGATCACTGAATTTGATAGCCCTGTGATGTGTGGAGAACACCAAGCATGCTCCAGGCGTAAGGAATCTGTTCTCACTGTTCTGGAATCTACAGTATCTGTTAGAATGCTTTAGAACCGAGAGGGTTCCGATGCTGACCCTTGACCCCTGCTCTCCTGCTGACCCCGAGACCACCCTCTGGGCCAACCACGGACAGGGTCCCAGACGGTTCCAGACGACACTCTTTCTCTCTCTTTCTCTGTTGTTCCCTTCCTCACATTAACATTCTACCAGAGTGTTGTCATCCCTCGGAGAAGAATCAGAGCCTCTGTTCTGTGAATGTGCGAATGAGGAAACGATCGAGTTCAGAAAAGCGGGGTTTATGTCTATTAGGAGTATGACGGGATGAAATCGTCTAGTGCAGATGTGGAACAGAGGAGGTCAGAGAGAGTAAAGGAGGGAGACACAGGCAATAACCGGGCCGCCCCAAGGGCTTCTGGGATAGGGTCAGAGGTCTCCATGCTTGAGAGAGACTCATATCCCAGCCCTGCTGGCCCTTAAACCTCACATACTCTCTCTGCTTCCATACTGCTCCCCTTTTCCCTCTGTGTCTGCGTGGGAGTGTGTGCGTGTTGGCGTGTGTGTGTGGCTACATGCGCACGCATGTATGAGTGTGTGTGCACGTGTGTGCACGTGTGTGTGCGCGCGCGTGTGTGTGTATCTATGTACGCACATGTGTGTGTGTGTGACTGCTCTGTGTCCACATGCAGCCACATACAGCCCCAGGTTTATATTAGTGCTGGAGCAGGGAGCCCAGACTGGGGTCCATGTCTAGGCCTGGCCAGTCATGCAGAACTGGAAGGCAAGAGGGGGTGCTAGTATACTGGGCCTTTTCACAATGTTTATGGAGGCTAGCCTTTGGTCTAAGGTGTTTTGAGTTAGCTTAACTGGGCTGAAGTGGGCCGTCTGCTTATAGGGATAGTGGTGATTGTGTGCGGATCTTATCCAAAGAATGGAGCCAGGAGTTTTGCCCTTGAAAAGCAAATTGGAAAACCCCACATGCTGGAGGAAGTAGTGTCACATTAGAATACCCAGTAATGTTACATCAGAAGACCCAGACGTTTTTACAATAGAATACCCAGTAGTGCTACGATAAAATACGCAGCAGTGTTACAGTAGAAGTAAGCCTCAATTCTACTGATACTTGGTATTACTGGGTAATACATTACCCAGAAGTGCGTTGTGATAGAATGCCCATTAGTGAGTAGTTCTGAGTAGGTAGAGAAGTGACCCAGCTGCTGTCTGCAGTGTCCCCTGTCATCGGTCTCAGAGTAGCAGGCCACGCGTGTCCCAGCCGCCACCTGGCCATTCCCCACACGTTTGTATATATAGCCTGGGTTTCAGTCCTGGGGGGTCAGGTTCAGGAATGGGGACACTCCAGGGGTCATATGCTGGGGTATTAACATGGCTCTAATCACCCTTCCTACGTGCCTCACCCGCTCGCTATATTTAAGCAAGCCAGGGGTATTTTAAGATGAGGGGGGAGGTGATAGGGGATCTACGCTTTATACATAGCCGCCTCCCCCACCAACGCACATACACGCGTTCTACGTATTTATACAGGGTTTGGAGGGGATAGGCTGTGGGGTGACTGTCTAGACTTCCACAGTGGACCACCATCCCGACCCCAGCGCCCCTTCTGTATTCCCTGATGCTAAGAATACTAGCTTTTCCAGTCACTTATAATACCTGTTCTGCTCCATTGGCCAACAATATCAGTGCTGTCCTGGGAACAGTAGCGACCAGAGCCAGAGCTGGCAGTGACACATTATTGACGTGGTGTGAGTGTGGACTCGGAGCCTCCGTCAGACCCGCTGGTGGTGCTGATAGAGGCTCACAACACACAGGAAGAATGCACAGCAACACAAATAGCACACAACAGTTGGTCAAGTATGTCCGTTAGTCCCCTGTTGGACAAAGAGATAGAGAGAGCGAGAGATAGGGAGAGAGAGAGAGAACGAGAGCACGAGGAGAGTGTAGAGTGTTATTTACCCTCCCTTCCTTTATTATTATATCTGTGTATTGGTTTATTGACATGAGGAGTAATTGAATTCAATTGAGTCACAAGTCCTTGAAGTGGTGTGTGTGTGTGTGTGGGTGGGTGTGTGTGCGTGTGTGTGTCTATGTGTTAGGTCAGAGTTGGGGGGGCGTTGAGGTATCTGTTTCCACACACACAAACACAGCCAGTCCCAGCTAATCCCCATGTCGCCTCTTCTTCTCCCAGTACCACCTCTGACCCTCTCTCTCTCTCTGACCCCTCTCTCTCTCTCTCTCTCTCTCTCTCTCTCTCTCTCTCTCTCTCTCTCTCTCTCTCTCTCTCTCTCTCTCTCTCTCTCTCTCTCTCTCTCTCTCTCTCTCTCTCTCTCTCTCTCTCTCTCTCATTAAGGCAGAGAGCAGTGCAGGGGTCAGAGGTTAAAAGTCAGGGCAGCTCTAGATGCTGGACAATGGCCGAAGCACCACCTGGAGTCAATCAGGCCCTAGCTGTGGCATAGGCCATGACAGCCACCATTACCAGGGCCAAATAAACAGCTCCATCCAGAACAGCAAAGGCTTGTGGGTAGTTCGGACACACACATCACATAAACTACACACTCCATCCCTTCAGTGTTAAGTGTCCAAGGGCCCACAACTCATGTTGCCCCGGTTGCTTTTCCCCCATGTGGGGGTGATTAATAGTGAGCTTTGGGTGGTGGGGGGGGTCGGAGGGGGGTTTAGAGCTCAGGGCAAGTGGGTGAAGGGAAAGCTTTGTTTGTGGACTCGTATTTCATGGGGTCAGACTTCTTGTTTGTTGGTTCAGTCCCTCTCTATGTGTTTATGTGAGTGGGGGGATGGAGGTGGAAAAAGAAGGCTCTTTTTTTGTCACTCTGGTTGTGGATGCATGGTTTGCCTCCCGTGATGGAGGACTCCGAACGGAACTGTGTTTGGGATAATAAGACAGAGACCTGACCACCGAGACCATCAGCTCCGCTGTCTCCAGCGGACCTCAATCCAGCCAATCCAGGACAGGCCACCAAGTGTGTGTGCGTGTGTGTGTGTCGAGTGAGAAGCCCAGACTGTTTGTCGGTGCAGTAGGAGGGGGTAGGTGGGAGGTTTGCGGTGAGGAAACACGGTCTTAGCCATCCCCGCCAGGCTGTTTGGTGGATGGTTGGATTCTGGTGGGTTCTCTACATGCCAGTCTCCCCCCTCCCACCTTCTCCACCCTGTCATTAAAGTGACAGTCAGGTCCTGTTGAGCCCCAATCACCCGTGGTAATAACAGTTTTAATAGCCCGGACCCACTGTAATATTTCACTTGTGTTTTGATGAGTATGTCACATGAGACTTGGAAAATCGGAAAATAAGGCTCAAGACCACAGGCTGAATGACTGTGTGAACTCTGTTCGGAGACGGTGTGTGTTTATCTTGACCACGCTGGGAAAAGAGAACGCTGGGACCGTATTGGGGTTCGAGTTTTTATCGAGTGTGTGCTGCTTTAGACCAGATTTTTTCCACCGTGATAAAGAGAAGGGGTTGATGGATTTGGAGTAAACACACACACACACACATACAGGACCTGCAGTACACACACACACACACACAACAACAATGAGGCACAGAAAAGTTCAAACTTCTTCTGTCTAGCAAATGTTTTCAGCTTTAAAATGCACACACACACACAACCATGCACAGACACACCACAATCCCCAGTCGGCAGGCCCAGTGGCCTTGTCGCAGACAAAGTGAGGGTGTCTGGTGCTGGTGGTGAAACCCAACCCTGGCTGCATGGACCCGGCCAGGCCCAGAGAGAGACAGACAGACCGGACCTGGGAATCCACACGGCTGGCTTCATCGTTGGCTCACATCCCAGAGACAACCTTGAGCAGGTCTCAGCTCCATGGGACTGAGCATGGGGGGGAGGGGGGGGTGGAGAGAGAGGGAGGGAGGGAGGGAGGGAGGGAGGGAGGGAAAGGGAGTATGAGAGCGGCCTAGAGAGCTCCAGGGATGGGCCAGGAAGTGCTTTCATAGCCTGCCAGACCCACATTACTTCCAAATGGACTGAGAGACAGAGATTGCACTGGACTGTTCTGTAATGGAGAGAGAGAGAGAGAGAGAGAGAGAGAGAGAGAGAGAGAGAGAGAGAGAGAGAGAGAGAGAGAGAGAGAGAGAGAGAGAGAGAGAGAGAGAGAGAGAGAGAGAGAGAGATAAGAAGAAAGAAAGAAGAAAGAAAGAGAGAAAAGAGAGAAGAGAGAAAGAGAGAGAGAGAGAGAGAGAGAGAGAGAGAGAGAGAGAGAGAGAGAGAGAGAGAGAGAGCGCAAAAGGGACGGAAAGAGGGAGCTAAAACGGAAGGACAGACATAGAGAAATGGCACGTCACCTGGTTCAGTGCAGACAGACGGAGTTCACTGCATCTACACCATAACTACCCTAAACCTTTAGCCCAGCCAGAGTGGTACTCTGAGAGGGCTGAACACATGGGTCCTCTTCCACAGGCAAAGGGATAAGCAGGGGGTTTCCTGTGTCTGGACGGCTATGAATCAGTCACCTTGGTGTGGAGCCTTTAGATGAGCTCCAGGCAGCTTTGGGAAGCTTTAGTAAGTGAACCCAACACCCCACCTTTTAAAAATCCTGCTTCAAGGCCTTGGTCAAGATGAAGCGTAAAAGCTGGGCTAAATCAATTAGCCTTAGTGTGTGATTTATGTGTGAGGTGAGGGACCGGGTCTGCCTTTCTATATCTTGGAAACAAACACACATGCACTGTTCCACACACACACACATACACACACACACACACACACTGACACAGACACCCGAGAGAATGTAAGCCTGAGCCTACTGGATTAACCATGCCACTGCACTTCAGTATCAATCAACCACACCCTCCCTCTCTCTCACACAGCTGTGGTCAACACATAGTGGTCAAGCACGCTTTAACCTACAGCTACCCTATCACCTTTCCTATGGCTTCACAATCCTAAAGCATACATATCTCTCCCCCTCCCCCCTCCCCTTCCCTCTCCACAGGCCAGTTTGTGCAGAATTTTACAGTACCAGTCCTCTCTGCATGTGCTATAGATTAGAGCCTTTGTTCTCTGTGGTTCTACCATAACACAGGCTCGTTAATCACACTCTTACTGTGCTCCACACTCCTCTCTCCCCCAGCTCCCCTTCTCCCCCCCTCCATCACAGCCGTCCCTGGGCCCGGGTGTGAATTCTCACTCCTCCAAACCACAGGGTGTTCTGTTATCCAGCCAGGAGACTGCCAGGGGGGGAAAGTGGGTCAATGGGAACCACATGCAAACACCTGAGAGAGACCCGAGCCACAGGCCCGGCCCAGAGGCCCGCCAGCCTGCGGGCCCACTCTCAAACCCAATTCGGAGGTGTTTTATTTTTCCATGTCATTCTTTTGCACACTCTGTTTTGAATCTATGGTAAGTGAGCAGCAACACTCCCCTACAGTAAATCAAAACAACATCCTGAATGAGAGAGAGAGAGAGAGAGAGAGAGAGAGAGATATAGAGAGAGAGAGGGAGGGGGAGCCCTGGGCTGTCCCTGTTCTGTGCAGAGGACCCCCTGAGTAACCACCTCCCCCTCTCTCTTCTCTGTCTTCCTGTCACTTCCACTCCATCATATAAACACACACATTCTCTTATGCGCCCTATAAGCTCCCCCGTACACACACACACACACACACTCTCTCTGACCCCCTGCAATCTGAAAATATCTCTCTCACACGCAGGGAGACTCCACTACTCCACCATCCATCGGTGAATTAGCATTTTTCCACAGCTCACTTTTGTCTTCAGCCCCCCCCCCCCCTTCCCCATCGTCCTTTCTATGCCTGCTGGTATGTGTCCCATCATTAATCTGCAAGCACAGCCCAAACTGAGCCCCTAAAAAAAAGGGGGGGGGGGTAGGGTGGGGTGGGAGAGGAGAGGAGACCCCTCCCCCTCTTCACGTGTCATTAGGACAGTTTCACTGATACCGCACCCTCGCCTGCTCCCTAACATGGCTAGCGAGCTGGTGCAAGTGGACCAACTAATCACATGCTAACCTCATTACAATACCAGCGCTGCGACTCGTGGTCCTACCGGGCATCGGGTCATCCAAGAATGAATAAAACACTCCAGAAATATGACACTGTATGTTTACCTACAAAGTAGAAGTACAAATATGCGTACAGCATGTAAATATACAAAATATGTACATTTTAAGTACTTCCAATTCCGAAAAAGGAAAATACATGCATTTCAATTAGATTTAATTATACTATTTTTCCACTTGGGCAGGCACAGGGACGAACACCTCTCTCTTTTTGTCACGGGATTTTTGAGACGCAAAATATCACTGCCCCCTTTTTGATCCTTCAACCCAGCTGTCCAGCAGGTCATTCGGACCACGAGGCTTTCTAACAGAAATCTTAATGTCCAACGCTGCCAATCTCTTGATGAAAGTTGATCCAATTCAGGTTTGGAGCCCAGTGCCAAGTCTGTGCCAGGGTTGTGCCAGTCTGTGCCAGGGTTGTGCCAGGGTTGTGCCAATCTGTGCCACCCTCTGCTCCCCTGCCCAGTCACACTTGATGTGAGAGAGCCAGCTCTTCCCACGCTGGGAACAGTAGTCACAAGGAGCTCAGCTGAGCCAGTCACACACTTTAGGAGCAGTCATTCACACACACCACACATGACACACACACACTCACACACCACACATAACACACACACACACCACACATGACACACACACACTCACACACCACGTTAGTGGACACTACACTATTTTTCTAATAAGTGGGACGATTTTAGGTTGTTTTTCTTCTGAAGCTAGTAGAGAATTGTTACAATGCAGACACGAACTGGTGGATGTATAGTAACCATAACAACAATGTAGTCATTTAGCAGACACTAAAGCAGCAAAAGAGGGGGATTCGAACCTGCAAACTTCTGATCTGCAGTCAAATTCTTCAACCACTGAGCTACACTCACCCATGTAGCTACAGAGGGTCGACACAATAATGTATTACACACACACCTCTTACTGACACACTGACATGCCCTCACATACATGCAGTATTCTAACTCCCTCTCTCTCCATCAAATATTTCTCCACTCCCCCTCCTTACCCTCACACATGCACATACACACACACACACACACAGGCCCTTTACTTGTCATTGCATGGCTGTTTTCTTTCAACCTGTGACCCAGCGAATGATAATAAAATGTGATGTTGCATAAATGTTATTTCATAATTAGATTTAATAAGCTGGCAGTGACGTGCAAGCTCATATCATAAATCCACTCCATGTTATTAAAAGTGCAGTGTGAGAATTCAGCCCTGTCATTAAAGTCAATCCCTCAATATTTCACACTGACACAATACAATCCCTACACAACACACACACACAGCTGTCTGCAGAGGTGAACACAATAAACGCTAACACAATAAAGTACTTTGACGTTACTGAAGACTGTAGCAAGTCTTTCCAACGTTTGGTTAGCCCATAATTTTCAGGATATGCAAAAGTTTTTTGCTACGGTATTGTAGCGCACAACCATTTATCTCAAACTTCAGCCTGTATGTGAATCTCCATCAGCTGAAGTTCCCATATGAGAGTGTGTGAAAGCCTAGCAGTAGCCTGGCTGCAGAGTGATCTAGCAGGGTACATGGCCTGGGTCTGGTCTTTCTTCTGCCTCTCAGAGGGCCTTATTGTTTGGCGGTGGTAACGCTCTGACACGACTGACCCCAGGGGTTGACCTCCACTGAGACCCCCTCACCCCCCCCCCCCCCACGCCTCCCGGCCCAACCCTTACCCTTCTGCACTCGGCCCAAGGGGTTGGGCTCCTGTTACACTCCGGTGCTGCATTGTGGGAAAGTGGGGAAAAAGACAGAACATTGGGGCGGGGGGGGAGGTGTGGGGCGGAGGGGGGGGGGGGGGGCGGTCCTAATCAGTGATGTAAAACAGAGCCCATTGTCATGGTGACAGAATAACCTGATTAATGCAGCGGAGTGTTTGTTGGAGAGATGAAAGGATAGAAGCTGGGCGGGAGGGAGGGAGAGATGGAAGAATTAGGGCATGAGAAGTTTCTAGACTTGTTTGAGGGTCTGGACAATGTCCAGCACAGATGCGGGACAGAACTGTTTTACAGCTGACCGGTGCGTGTGTATGTGTGTGTACGTTTATATCTCTATTTGAGTGTGTGTGAGAGAGAGGGTTGGCTGCAAATGAGAGACAGTGTAGAGGCCGGTGTCGGGGGCAAAGGGTGGAGGGGTGGAAATAAGTTATGTAACTAACTCTCAGCGGAGATCGTGAGCCTGGCCAAGGACAGGAGAGAAAGAGACAGAGAGAGAGACAGAGAGTAAGAGATAAAATGAGAGGAGAGGACCTCTTCCTTAAAGGAGCAAAACTGTGTGCTCAGACTTTCATTCCATCCCTCCTCCTCTTCCCCCCCCCACCCATCCCTCGTCCTTCTTCCATCTCCTGTTTCAACTTGAAAACACATCAATCAACACTCCAAAACACATAAATAAACCAAGCTGAATCACTGAGGTAAGAAAATATATAAAACCATGGTTAATCTTTGTTCCATAGTGTGGATTGGATAGACACACTTATTCTTCCACAACTGTCATTATGGAGAAATCTTATATTCTTTTGGCCCTACATTTTATAGGTCAAACTTCAGACCTAAACCATTTGCAAGAAGCCTGTATTTTGCCTTGGCAACCATATGGGGTGTATCTGCACTGTATCCACAGTATCCAGCCTGCGATGTGTGTCATTATGCAACCAGCTACGGTTCAAATGTGCTAAAGTCATTAGTCGCAACAGTTGGTGAGGGGGAACTGCCGCCCTTCTGAAAGCAGCAGTTTGGTTCAAAATGAATACCAGTTTGTAGTGCAAGTTGGGAAGACAGTATGTGAAATGGTATCATAGACCCTACGGTCTGTGGAATGGGTTGTATTACACGAGTCAGGAATCCCAGGTGTCAGCTTCATTGTGGGGTCAGAGGTCTGGGGAAAGAGCTGAATAGATGCTGGTTGTTATCCACCTAGTGTTGGCCTTGGTAGACATGTGGACTCCATTCTTTCTTCCTGTCCCGCTTTATTGAGTAGGGCTTCGTGGGTAGGGACAAAGCAACAGTCCAACCAGTCTATAATCTGGATCAGAACTCCTAGCTTCTCCTCTGTCCAACTGGCGGTGTGTGTGAAGGTGTGTGTGTGTGTGTGTGTGTGTGTGTGTGTGTGTGTGTGTGTGTGTGTGTGTGTGTGTGTGTGTGTGTGGAGAGCTGTGCTCAGCAGTCCACTTTCTCACAAAAGCCACCAGGATCCTTCATCCTCCTGAAAGAATTAAATGGCTTTTAAGAATTTCCCTCCTTTTCTCCCCTTTTTCTTCTATTGGCCTTACTTCTTTTCCTGGCTGCCACGCTGAAGGGTTACTTGTAAATTCATTTAAAAAAAAGTTTCTAATGACACTGTGCTCTCTGTGCTTCTTCACATCTGTCAGCTTCATTAAAACACCCAGAGATGTAGGTGGGGGGTGGGCTAATCTTGAGATGGAGGGTGGAGATGGTGGGAGTGATGGAAAGGGGGGGAGAATGAGAAGGGAGAGTTGGGTTTGTGTGTATGTATGTGTGTCTAGGGAGGGGGGAGGGGAGTTACAGTTGGGGGGGGGGGGGTTCTGACTCAGAGCTGTGCTCCTCAGCCCATAATTAATTGTTCCTGATGGAGGGGGTCTGGACAATAGGGTCCTTTCAGGAGGCCGTGGGGCCCTGTGCTGGCCCTCTGCTAGCCCTGTCCTGGCCCAGCCTGGAGCCACATTGTTGCTCCTGCCGTAACTTCTGCCAGCTGGGCCAAAAGAGGAACTGCATCACAGCGGGGGCCCGAGACACCACAGACCCAGGACCCTGTCTGTGTGTGTGTGTGTGTGTGTGTGTGTGTGTGTGTGTGTGTGTGTGTGTGTGTGTGTGTGTGTGTGTGTGTGTGTGTGGTGGGCGGGCAGGGGTGGCTGGGTGGGTGGGTGGGTGGGTGGAGGGGGACCAATTCCCTTTCTCACCAAATTGGATTATGGAGCGAGGGCGGGTGAGAACGACAGAAAAGGAGTGGGTCACACACATTGAGCAGAGCCCATCACATGGAATTGGGTAGGCCAAGTCTTTACATGGCAAACACACACACACACACAAGTGGACAAGCCCTCAGAAGACACAGGTAGGGAGACAACATCGTAAAAAGATGGTAGCTTCAGGCAAGACCTGTGTATTTCACAAGACAGAAACGCCGTCCCAATGGAGTATGGTGTGTTTTTTTTTTTTACTTCAACAGAATGCAATGTTCACAATGAGCATTCCATCACTTGCATACAGTACATACTAACCGTCACGCATCGTATATCAGAGTTATTTGTCAAGTTATCCCCTTACATGGTCAAACAAACACACCAACACGCACACCTCAGCATGACTCCGAGTCGTACAGTCGAACCCACTGGATGTTAAACAAAGAGAAAGTTCAAGCTTTTGAGTCTAGCCCGTCCAGCCTCAGTCCAAGACGCCCTTCCAGAGCCCCACCCCCAGACCAGGCCTGAGGGGGCCAGTGTTCCCAGCTCTCACCCCAGAGGAGGGAGCACCCTCCTGGGGCTCCTTCAACCAGTTCAGTGGGCCAGCAGTAATGGCCTGACTGGCATCCTGCCACTGGCCCAGTGTAGCCCCTCCAAACCCAGCCCTAAGCCTCAACACTCCCCCGGAGCCCTGTCGAACAGTCCAGACTCCTACCCCTGGCTTTCAAACTGAGCAGGGGAGAACTGGACACAACATGACCCTCTCTGAGGGAGCACAGGAGAAGCGGAGAGAGAGAGAGAGGAAGGAAGGAAGGAAGGAAGGAAGGAAGGAAGGAAGGAAGGAAGGAAGGAAGGAAGGAAGGAGGAAGGGAGCAAGTGAAGGAGAGATAGTTGAAGACTATACAGAAAAGAACGATTTAGGGAAACATTTAGAGGTCAGCTTGGTGAGCCAAACTGGCTTTTTAAAATAGTTTTCCTCCAAACTTGCGTCCATCATTAGAATTTGATTAGATGCTATTCTGTGGTTTGATCAGTAGAGGGCACTGGTAGTCTCTCAGTAACCTACAACACCGTAGGAAACTGGAGGAAAGCTTGCATAATCGTGTGGCTCCAAATTCCTGACAAACACTTACAGCGGTTGGATTCCACTTAAGCCTTTGAACACATACAGTACATAAACACATTATACACACAATCACACGTCACCCTGTGTGTGTGTGTGTGTGTGTTCATGTGTGTGTGTGTGTGGTATGGGGAGGGGGAGGGTAAGGGAGCGTTTCTGATGTGTGAGTAGAGGCATCTGTTCCCACTTCTGTGCCCTTGGCCTTGTCATGTTGTATGTTTGTGTGTGGTCAGTTTGTTTGTGTTTTGAATTTGGTCCTGTATCACTTGGTTACTCTTGGCAAAAAATATATGTACAGCATGTTCTTTTCTTATGTTTACACTTGTGTATGTATGTTCATGTCAAATGTGTATCTGTTTTGGGTATTTGTATGTGTGCTTCTGTGTGTGTGTGTAAGCGAGTGTAAGTGTGTGCGTGTGTGTTTGTGTGCCCTTGGCCTTGCCCCTGCAGCACATTCCAGAAGTGACTGCTCTTGTGCCAGCCCAGCCAGACCCACCCAGCCTGCATGCCTCCCCCAGCCTCCCAGTCCTGTGCCCCGGCCTCCGGCCCCCGGCCCCCGGCCTCCCAGCCCCCCAGCCCCCCAGCCCCTCCAGTCCCTCCAGCCTCCCAGTCACAGACCCAACCCTCCCAACCCCAATCCTGACCTCCAAGACCCCGCCACAGCCTCCCAGCCCCAGAGCATTGCCTGCTGATCTGTTTATAGACAGCACCAGGCCCCAGGGACAGGTGCTCAACAGACAGATAGCAAACCACTCTCCCCCACTTGCTGGCAGACAACAGACACACATGCTGACATACACACGGACACACAACACCCCCCCCCCCCACCTGTCCATGTGAAGCAGCTCTCTCTCTCAAGCCTTGTATGAAACACACCCATGTCACACATGCATGGACACAGGGTGCACACTAGGCCTATTCTAGTGGGACCATGTGCAGTACGCATAAGTCTCCGGTAGAATCCCCTACAGCATGACCGTGCGCACACATAACCCCCGTGGAGGAGAGAGGGCCGTTCCCATGCACACTCTGCCTGTCTCCACACTCCGAGTGCATCGGAAGGGAATTACCTGGGCTGACAGGGGAACCAGTGCAGCCACGGTCCCCCTTAATCTGCCCCGTCGAAGCCCCCTAATCTCATCTAGAGCGTGAGAGACCAGGAGCGCTGGTGGATCTACCTCGCTGAGCACGCCCCCGGGCCTGATCCCCTCTCCCCAACACACACACACACACTCGGACGTACACACCAGACAAAGGTTGACTGTGGGCTTTGATCTAAGCGTCACCACAGGCTCTTCTCGGACCCTGCGGACGGGTTTTGAACCAAGGGCCTGCTAGCTGCGATGGAATTCGGTTCCAAATCCAGACAGTACCCAGCTGGAAGACGCCTCAGACTTGTGGCTCATGGTGAAGTGTGTACTTTGCTTTAACTTGAGGTGAATTATGTCCTTCAAGAGTAGTTATTGTGTCGTGGAGTGAAGTGTGTGTTGAGGAAGTGTCAGGAGAACCTCTTGCAAGGCCCTGTTTACCTGAACTGGAGAACCTGGGATGTGTTGGCATGCACCGGCCTGTCTGTTTGTGTTAGAGACGGTGGTTTATGGGAAGAGCATGTGTGTGCGTGCATGCGTGTGTGTGTGGGTGTATGTATGTATGTTTACATGGTACTGCCTACTGCCTGCTAGCTGATCTTCTGATCTGGGGGAGGGAGTGTGAGGAGTACATGGCAGTGGGTGTCGGGTGACTGACATGTTGCAGCCTGTCTGTGTGCGTGGGGGAAGAGGTGACCTGGGGGAGAGGAGTGTATGAATGTGGGACTGGCTGACTGGCTGGCTGGCTGGCTGGCTTGCTTGCTGCCTGGCTGGCTGGTCGCTCGTTGGCTGGTCGGTTCAAAAACACGTCCCAGCCTGCTAGGGTCTGGTCTGCTGGAGGGGCTGTGCTATGGAGGGGGGAAAGGGTGCAGGGAGCCAGGGAGTGGAGGGGGGAGGGAGGGGGGAGGGAGGGAGGGAGACATAGGTTGAAGCCTGCTTGACTTGTGTGTTACCAGGCAAGGCTTGGATTACTGGGCTGTCAGTCTTCAACTGAGAGGCTGTTGTCAATCTGTCTGTCAGTATGTCTGTCACACTGAGGTCAAGAAAGGCCCCAGGTCAACCCAGCTATGCCACCCTGGCCTTGGCTTTGCCACTGTCACTCCCTGCCCCCCAACCTGCCCCCCACGCTGCCCCCCCCCCCCCACCGTGCCCCCCCACCCTGCCCCCCTCCCTGCCCCCGACACCCCCTGTCCTCTCTGGCATACTGTACCCACATCATTCATCCTCAGCATTCCTGTTCAGGTCACTCAGAGGGTGGCATTACAGTATTTGTGTGTGTTTACGTGTGTATGTGTGTGTGTGTGCGAGAGAGAATGTGTGTGTGTGTGTGTGTGCGAGAGAGATGTGTGTGTGTGTGTGTGTGTAACTGGGTCTGTGTTTCCTACCACCCGATGTAGTTGTCAGTAAGTGAGTGTGTGTTTGTGTGCCTGCTCGTGCGCGTGTGTGTGGGGGGTGAGTCTTTTGTGTTCCACACAAACGCATGTGAGTTTATTTGTGTTCTACCACACAGTATGCCAGTAAGTGTGCATGTGCTCTCTCCTAAATCTGCAGTTTCAGGTATTTGAGCGTGAGATTGGTCTATGGTTAGAGGCTCTAGAGCCTGCCAAGGCAGACGTCTTTAAGTTTAGCTGCATGTGTATACACGTGCTTATGTATATAACCACTAATGTACAGGCAGCATGGAAGGCCAAGGTTTTCTATTGTTTCACAGTAGCAAAACAATGTTTACCCATGGTGAGCTGGCTAGCTGTATTACGTTCTATATCTAGGTAGATTGTGTACATGTTATACCTAGAAAAAGGACAGTGGTTAAGCTGTCGCAAGGCTGCATGATCATGCAGTTCATGCATGGGTGCTGAGGTCTTTCTGGGGTTGCTCCTGTTCTGTGTGTGTGTATGTGTATGTGTGTATGTGTGTATGTGTGTCAGTGTGTCTGTGGCGGTAGAACTCTGTGTCCTGTCGCTCCAGATTAGTGGTTCGTTTGTTCCCATAGCTGATGTTTGTCCTGGGCCCCTCAGCAGGCTAGACCATCCCAGGGGTCCAGGCCCTCACTGCCCGCCCCCCCCCCCCGCCCCCTGCCCCCCTCCAGCTCACGGCCCGCTCCTTAAAGGGATCAGGGGAGCGTGGTGGCACAGGGAGACAAGGTCAAGCTGAGGTTCTGCCAACTCTGGTTAAGTGCAACAGTGTCCGGCCCCATATGGGACAGGTGGACTCTCACGCCATCGCTCTCACTCTCTCTCTCTCTCTCTCTCTCTCTCTCTCTCTCTCTCTCTCTCTCTCTCTCTCTCTCTCTCTCTCTCTCTCTCTCTCTCTCTCTCTCTCTCTGTCTCTCTCTCTCTCTGTCTCTCTCTCTCTCTCTCTCTCTCTCTCCCCCCTCTCTCTCTCTCTCTCTCTCACACACACACACACTGTCGCAGCTACAGTTGTACATTCTACCAAGGGAAGCTGAGTCTGTTTGTGGTTTATAGACAGGCAAGTGGCAAGTGAAAAGATGCCTATCTATATTTTTCTAGGCCTACCCAAAAAGATTATTCTGGCTACGCCCCTGGTATACAGGGAGTCAGGTGGCTGAGCGGTTAGGGAATCGGGCTCGTAATCTGAAGGTTGCCAGTTCGATTCCCGGCCGTGCAAAATGACGTTGTGTCCTTGGGCAAGGCACTTCACCCTACTTGCCTCGGGGGAATGTCCCTGTACTTACTGTAAGTCGCTCTAGATAAGAGCGTCTGCTAAATGACTAAATGTAAAATGTGAATGTATATGCATGTGTATTAGGACAGTGGCTACAGCAGGTGCATTGTGGGGCTTTTCATAGATAACTCTCTTTAGTAAGATAGAAGTTCACACTCTCCATAACCAGTGAACATGAACTTCTTTAGAAACCATAACAGGAAACTTCAATGCACATAGTAACAGCCAAATTGAAGCTGCCAAACGCAACATTAGCTCTCCTAAACTTGATCAGTACTTGAGTGTCTGTTCGATGTAAAAGCCATTGCAACGTTCAAATCGATTGATTGTTTTGCTTTTAGGAAATGTTCACAATTGACAGCATGTTTGAATGCTACTGTTTATTTTCGTGTCATTCTAAAGATGACAAGAAAGCCTGGATGAGCAATACAATACCCAGGGGCGTAGGTGCATGCATGTGTCTGTGGCTTTGTGGGTTTGCCGGTGTGTGTGTGTGTGCATGTGTGTGTGTGTTGATGTGTATTGGTCCCACAATGTGCAAGCCCACCGTATACCTTTCTATTTGCGTGTGCATTTTGTGTATGCAGGTGGTGTCATCACGGGGTCTGTTTGTCAGAAAGAGAGCAAGCAAGAGACAGAAAGCAAGAGAGCGAGAGACAGAGCCAAAGAGAGATGGAGGAGAGAAAGAGAGGAGAAAGACAGAGAGAGAGAGAGAGAGAGAGAGAGAGAGAGAGAGAGAGAGAGAGAGAGAGAGAGAGAGAGAGAGAGAGAGAGAGAGAGAGAGCGAGAGAGAGAGAGCGAGGGAGAGAGAGAGAGGAAGCTGGGGTGAGCGTGAGATAAACAGGGTTCTTATCGTGCTGGGGAGCCTATCACAAAGACGCCTGGGGAACCGCAGTGTGCGTAAGAGCAGCCAGGTACACATGCTGCTTCTGCTGTGTGCGGAGATCACAAGACAGATTACTGATGCACCAGCTGGGACACACACTCGCGCAGACATCTGCAGACACACACACACACACGTGCAACATGATACGCGTATGGAGGCACAAAGACATACACGCACACACACACACGTACGCATGCACAGACGATGCAAAGGGAAATGCAACATCAGCGGCCAGTGTTTTTGTTTATGAGTGTGTCTGTGTGTGTGTGTGCACTTGTGTAAGTGTCTGCGTGTGTGTGTGTGTTAAACTATCGTTTGTTTGAATATAACACCCACACCCCCACCCAACACTGGCCTTAACACTTCTGTCTGTGAATGAGTCATTCCTGCTTAGCAGCATCCACAAGTCTGTACACACAAACACAGAACATACTGTTCTACCTGCATAATCAGGGTTTAGCATACAGCCCTTTACTGCAGTGATGGTCATAAAGCTTTTCAACGTTTTTTGACCCTCAATAAGCATATTACTAACCCTCCTTCATACTTCTTAAATGGTATGCATGTTTATGCATGGCTGACAAATGAATAGAAAAGTGTAAATGTGTGTCTTTTTATGAGTGGGTGTGTGATTGTGTGTATGAGTAGATATTGGTGTGGACGTGTGTGCGTGTGTGTGTGTGTGTGTGTGTGTGTGTGTGTGTGTGTGTGTGTGTGTGTGTGTGTGTGTGCCCTAGAACACCCTGTACCTAAGGCACACACACACACACACACACACCGGCTTTATCTGTGAAATAGGAGAAGCAGTTCAGTATCAGTTTTCTGGAGTTAAAGTGAGTGAGTGAGTGTGAGTGTGAGTGTGTACTGTACATGTGCATGTTGTGTGTACCGTGTATGTGGTTTTCTGTTTATATGAATGACGGGAATTCATGTTGTTTCTTTCCCACCCTCGCACAGCCTGATTCCTCTCACAGCATGTGCACGTGTCAGTTTGTTTGCATGCAAGTGTATTTTTGCACGTTGTGTTGCACTCTGGCATACATGTGAGGTATGTTCATTTGACTACTGTGGGCATTGTGGTTTAGCATGAGCGTGTATCCCCCCCCCACACACACACACACGCACGCACAAATCCCAGTGATGATGTAGGAACTGACCTCATGTCCTAGAGTATACTT
>NC_085023.1:15597228-15608611 GCF_963692335.1 Osmerus eperlanus
CACCTAAGAAAAGTCAAACTTTGCACAGTCACCATGACCACTGGAGAACAGGCTGAAATATGCATCAGACCAACAAACCATCGGCCTGTCCTGAAAGACAAAAGTCCCTTCTTTACCACACACACACACACACACAATCCCCTACACACACACACATGTGCGTGTATGTACTCTCCGCAGGTCACTCGCCACTGTCCACATGGCTAGAGCAGGAAGCAGCTCTTCCTGCTGATTCCCTGTCTCCACAAAGAGAGAGAGGGAGAGAGAGAGAGACATAGAGTAACAGAGAAAAAGGGAGAGAGAAAGGGAGAGAGAAAGAGAGAGAGAGAGAGACATAGAGTAACAGAGAAAAAGGGAGAGAGAAAGGGAGAGAGAGAGAGAGAGAGAGAGAGACATAGAGTAACAGAGAGAGAGGGCGAGAGAGAGAGACCCGCCAGTTTGGAACACCTCTGACTGTGAGGTTCCTCTGATTGTATTGTGCTCAACAGGAAAGCTGATGAAAGAGATAAAAGAGAGAGGGAAAACTTTAAAAAGGACCTCAGGGAAAGTAGTGCAAAGGTGACAGAGGACGTGGCTGTGGGAACGACACAACAAATGTTGGTGGTGAGTTGAATGAGTCATGTGTGTGTGAGTGGTCCGGGTGGGGGGGGACTTGCGAAGGTTTCTCGTCGGATTCTACATTTGTGACCCTGGGATGACGCACAGCTTGGTGACATGTATTATACACATTCACATTTCTCAAGACCCAAATGGTACGTTGACACGCTCAGACCACACACACACAAACACACACACACACACAGACAGACAGACAAACAGACACTGACAGATGTGGGGTTTCAGAGTGACTAAGTGAGTAAACTGACTGCAGCAACATGCTCAAGCACATGATTGTTGGAGAGGAGTTTTTAGGGAAGTCACAAACTGCACTCAGTCGTCAAAGTATCTTTCATCGATGACACACCGAGAAACCCATGCTCCACACGCACCCTTTTCATCTCAGCGTTGATGTCCTGTAATTAGTAAATGTGCAGTAAGATGTATTCTGCTCTGAATATGACACGTCACCTGGATTGATAACCCCAGAGGAGTTACCCATCATGCACTGGGAGAGATGGAGCCTCGATTAACTGTGGAGTGGAACGTTTTCGGGGGGGCGAGCATGTAAATCCACAGACAGGTTTTAACGGCGCTAGCAGCTTGCGGCAGCCATCTCCCTGAGATTGTCACCGAAGCGTACTCCCCTATTGTTGAGTTAACATTCACATATGCAAACAAGCGAAAGAGTACGAAGAGTCAGAGGAGGACAAAAAAAGAAGCCCGTTTTTCCGAGCAGCTGACGTGGTCGATGAACAGACGGAGGGCTGTCACCTAGCCCTGTGCCACCGTCACACACACACCCACACACACACACACACACAAACACACACACACACACAGAGGCCCTTGTATATGGGTCAGGTCTCTCTCTGACACTCTGTCCTTCTGTTAGACAATACGTGTAAATGTGATTGATGTCATTGGGCGCAAAGTGCTCGCGCAACGGCTCGGCCGTCGTCCTGGTTACGCGCTGGTGGGCACATGTTGTCCTGGTGACCGCCAGAGGGTTGAGCGCCAAGCCTGTCAGGATTGGTCTAATCAGGCGGGCTGAGAGGCACCTCTTTGAGGATGTGTCTACATTTCTGTGTGTGTGTGTGCGTGTGCATACAAGCTGTGTGTGTGTCTCTGTGTGCGTGTGGTGTGTGCGCGTGTGTGTGTGTGTGTGTGTGTGTGCGTTTTGAGCACCACAGCAGCTAATGATCAATAAAAGAGACACTTTCTTCTCCCCCATTTCATCTTCTACAGTAGACTAGTCTGTGGTTGCTCACATGTAGCATAGGCCTCACATCGCAAAATCACGACAGCACGAACGGGAGTTTCATGCAGCTGAACAGGATGAGACCTCATGCCACCAAACCACATGGTTGAAACCAGGCCATTGCTCTAGTTAAGACAAAGACACAATAGAACATAAAAGCAATTTCTTCGAAAAAATGTGAAGCGCTTATCGGTACTGACTCATCACTCGATTACCTTATTATATCACTTGCGACAGAAACAGGTTTCTTTGCAAGATTCTTGCTAGCCCGTCGTCTTAGTAAAATGTGTCGCCAACAGCACAGAACATAGTATGCTGCAGAAGGTACCATGTTGTTCCCTTCCTTGACCTGAATAATTTATTGATTGGTGGATTGATTGATTTACTGACTGACTGACTTACTGGTTGGCTGGCTTACCTGCGGGCTGATTGATGTGTTGGCTGTCTGACTAAATGAGTGTTTGACTGACTAGTTAGGACAGTGCTGTTTTCTCAAGTCTCACGTGGGTCATGTCTGTCAATACCTAGTCCTTTTTGAGGTGACACTTTCCTGGTGGTTTACAGTAAAAAGATAGCAGGTTCTCACAACTAAGAAAAAACTGTCTGGCTGGCCCTTTTACTGACTGACTGGCTGGCCTATCTGTCTGACTGGTCAACTGACTGACTGATTCATTTGCTGACTGACTGACTGACTCACCGCCAGTTGCATCCCTACCTGTGTGAACAGCCAGCAAGTTCTCATGACTAAGATTACGTAAAGGATCAGTTGAAGACTGATAGAGAGAAGAGGGGAGGACAGAAAGAGAAGGAGCTAGACAGAAAGAAAGACAAAGAGAACGACAGAGAGAGACCAGACAAGCATGTGGGTTTGCCAAAGATAATTCACCTGTGGGGTTCGATTACAGAGGAATGTCTTGGCAGCACCAAGGTTTTGTTACGAGGGAGAAGTTAAGGCTGGGGAGGAGAAAGAGAAGGTGTGCTGGTGTGTGTGTGTGTCTGTGTGTGTGTCTGTGTGTGTGTGTGTGTGTGTGTGTGTGTGTGTGTTCATTCATGTGTGTAACCATGCTAGTTACAATATGTCTTTGTAAGGGTTGGGCTGAAGATTCTCCCAGAGCTATCTCTCCAAAACTAGCATACGTTTCATTCCCACTTCACAACAGATGGAATACAACATAGCATGTACCACATCAGAGATAACAGCCTTCCTTTCTAATCCAAACCGTTCCTGAGTTCTTGGAAGTCAGGACAGAACAAGACTGGAGTCTGCTGCTACCTGGACATGACATCATGGTATGGGGAAGAGTGACAGTGTAATTACTCAAAGGCAACAAAAGGCTGGAGTGACCTCTTACATAAGGCCTGGCCTCTGGACCAACCTGCTTACTGAAAGAGAGAGAGAGAGGTGAAAAATTATAGAGACAAAGAGTGAGAGAGAGAGAGAGAGAGAGAGAGAGAGAGAGAGAGAGAGAGAGAGAGAGAGAGAGAGAGAGAGAGAGAGAGAGAGAGAGAGAGAGAGAGCAGGGCATACCAATCACCACCTCACCCACAATCAGTGAATGGCCTTCAGACTGCCACAGGTTAATGATTCCAGGGTTCATCTGATAGCCTTGCTGTTGCACCTGCTTAGGTCATCCCATACCAGGCCCTAGCTCCATCCCTCATCCCACAAGTCCTCATTGTTCTATCTGGCATGGAACACGGACTGGGGACAAAGCGAATGTGTGTCGGTATGACTGCCATGTGTGTGAGGCGTGTGTGTGTGCGCGTCTGTGTGCATGTGTGTGTGTGTGTATGTGTTTGACCCTGGTTTAAGATAATACTGTATTATACATGTAGACATCTGTTATCTGTGCTTAAAAATAACCAGATGCTCTCTCATACTCCTAACCCAAATAACTGCATGCTGTTTTTAGCTGCCTATAATTTAGCACACAGTAATATCCAATATCTTTATGTAACGTTACTGAATAAGTACACTTAAACCTTAAATCAACATGACAAAGACAAGTAAAGGCGAGAGGGTGTTGTGTTAATAGGACACATGGGTGTGTACCTCAAATACCAGTATCGACTTGTGGCTGCTATGTATAAGCCAAGTCATCAGTTGTGTGTTGTTTTAGAGATCCAGAGATCAGGTTACGGAATAGGACATTCCAAAACATATTTGATTTATCAAATGCTAAATCAACATGTTCCGTGAAACTCATGATGAAATTAGAATTTTGCTAATATGAACACATTCTCATTGTGGTTGTAAACTCAGAGTCTGAAGGGTTAATTAAAGGGGCAAGGATTATGGTTGCTGTGAGTTGCTCGGGAAACAGGCCCGGTTTCTCAGCTTGACTGACACACTGTCATTTTTCTCATTCCAGACATAGCTCAGACTGCAGCAAGTCCCATTCTCTGGGCCTGGGTTTTTCCAGCTGAAAGATGGCGAGAGAGAGAGAGAGAGAGAGAGAGAGAGAGAGAGAGTGAGAGAGAGAGAGAGAGAGAGAGAGAGAGAGAGAGAGAGAGAGAGAGAGAGAGAGAGAGGGACAAGAGAGATACAGAGAGACACACAGAGACAGACAGAGAGAAAGACTAAGAGTTTAGGAGTTATAAAGTATAGTGAGTGTTTGTGTGGTGAGGGAGGGAGTGAATGAGTGAGTGAGGCTCATTAAAAGCAAGGGTAGCAAGAAGTGCAGAGACTCCTGAACTGGCTAGACTGACGCCGTGCAGAAGATTAGAGGAGAATGGCAGGAACCTGGGGTTGACCCCAGCTGGGGTGTGAGGTGTTTGTGCGGTCACACTCTGGCCTTCTGTCCTACTCATTAACCCTCCCAGAGCTCATGCTATGCCAGTTGCATCACAACAGCCCAGAACATACTGTAAGCTGTGTCCAGTTACTTCACATTCGTACAGACATGCACTCACACAAACCATGTAAGGATTTAACCTTAGGCTCACTCACATATTTAAGTATTTTGAGCTGTCCTTCAGAAACACAGTCCAAGTAAGTCATTCAGTACTCGACACGACACGACAATCAGTCAGATGGCTAAGCGGTGAGGGAATCGGGCTAGTAATCCGAAGGTTGCCAGTTCGATTCCCGGTCATGCCAACTGACGTTGTGTCCTTGGGCAAGGCACTTCACCCTACTTGCCTCGGGGAATGTCCGTGTACTTACTGTAAGTCGCTCTGGATAAGAGCGTCTGCTAAATGACTAAAAATGTAAATGTAAACGACAATAATTAATTTTCTTCACAGGAGGGTGGAAAAACAGACCCGTCCATTGTTTTCTACCTCAGGAGTGAAAACAGCTCAGAATGATTCATGCTCTCCTGTGATCGTCATGACAGGAGACAAATCTCTTCAGAGACTAAACTTTGCTGAAAGACCCAAGGACAAGCCAATGGGTGCCCACATATACACAATTCTCTCTTCCTCTCTCTGTCTCTTTCTCTCTCTCTCTCTCTCTTCTCTCTCTCTCTCTCTCTCTCTCTCTCTCTCTCTCCTCTCTCTCTCTCTCTCTCTCTCTCTCTCTCTCTCTCTCTCTCTCTCTCTCTCTCTCTCGCCTCTCTCTCTCTCTCTCTCTCTCTCTCTCTTTCTCTCTTTCCCTCCCTCCCTCTCTCTCATTCTCACTCACTCATTCACTCGCTCACAGAAACCAGAACGCTGGCGCTAAAAAAAAGGCACCACAGTTTAGTCCGCCCTTGAAGCTGAAGAGACTCCAGGCACGGACAGGCCCAAACACACGCTCACGTTCACAAACACATATACCAGAGAGGACTGTTTAAAAACAGCGCAAGGCCACAGAAATCACAGCTTTGGCCAGGTTTGGGTTCCATGTGAACGCCACTACGAGGCAAAGTGGCAGGTTTGAGTGCCAGTGGCGACTGCAGAAATGACAAGTGAGACGTGAACCGCACTCATTCTCCGCCCCCCTCAGCCTTGTTGCTGAGGGCCCTGCAGCAGCCTGAAGCAGCCTACCCAGAATCCCCTGCTCCATAGCTCTTTTCAACAGTGCACCACAGGGGATAAGGATCGTTTTGATATGGATTTAGGCTGGTTTACTCTCGGTGGAGGGGTTGTCTTTGGACGGCCATTGAAAATGAATAGTGGTACCTGTGTATGTCAGTTGGCTTTCCCGTGATCAGATCTGTTGCATGACCTCATTATGCTAAACATTACAGCCTAACTCTGCTCCCCTGTGTTTAACCCCTGGTTGTATGTGTGTGTACGTGTGTGTGTGTGTGTTTTAGATTTGATGGCGATTACCTCTAGAAGGCTGTCAGCAACCCTGGGCTTATCTCCTCATCCATCATCGCTGTGCCTGGATTCCCTGCCCTTTCTCTCTCTCTCTCTCTCTCTCTCTCTCTCTCTCTCTCTCTCCTCTCTCTCTCTCTCTCTCTCTCTTCCTTTATCACCCTCTCTCTCTCATAGGGGGGTGACCGGAGTCGAGTTGGAACCACCATGCCCTAAAGAGAGCCCACCCTCGTTCTCAGAGAGAGGGTCCAGTTCAAGATTAGACCCTGACATGGCTCTCACATAAACACCTGAAAGGGAATCCAAGATGGACGCCAGATCTCTGACCATCCATCTGTTCTGCAGACACCAGACAGGATTTAGGCGACCTGGCCATTTTCTATTTCTGGACACACTGCCCAAGCACACAAGGTCTTTACAAAGTACCATGCATGATTGCTCTAAAACCGTCTCTTTCTGTGTCTGTCTCTCCGTCTCTCTTGCTCTATCTCTCTTCTCTCTCCTCTTTCTCTCAATATTCCAACTCTCTGAGTTACTGTCTCTCTTCCTTCCTTCCTTCCTTCCTTCCTTTCTTTCTTCCTTCTATCTCTCTCTCTCTCTCTCTCTCTCTCTCTCTCTCTCTCTCTCCCTCTCTCTCTCTCTCTCTCTCTCTCTCTCTCTCTCTCTCTCTCTCTCTCTCTCTCTCTCTCTCTCTCTCTCTCTCTCTCTCTCTCTCTCTCTCTCTCTCTCTCTCCCTCCCTCCCTCATTAGAGCTGCTATGCTCTGTTAAATACATTTGTTCTTTCTCTCCCTCTCTCTATTTGTGTAAGACTCTGTTCCTCTAATCTCCACCCCCCCCCCACCGCCCCCCCAGTTCATCTCGCCCTCCTTCCCTTTATCTGTGGAGGCTGTCCTGTCCCTCTCGTTGTCTCTCCAAGACGACTGCTGTGACCTGTGGCATGCTGACCATGTTACCCCCTACCCCTGACTGTCTCTCTCTCTCTCTCTCTCTCTCTCTCTCTCTCTCTCTCTCGCTCTGTCTCTTTCATTTCTTCTCCTTCCCTCTCCATCTGTCTGTGCTTTCTCTCCACACCTGTCCCCTGTCCCTTACCTCATCCCTTCTGCTGCATTACTTTGAATCACAAAAGGTTTAACACTCATATCTGGAGGCCTGCATCACTCTCTCACTATCAGCCAAGCTGTTAGCCACACTCAGAGCAGTGTTAAACTGCGGGCCTCTTGCATACTTAAAGGGATCACGTTTGCTCCTGAAAAGTGTCAATTAACATCTCCCTTGGGGATATGCGCAGTCTGTTCCAGCTATACTGTATGTGTGTGGGGTGTGTTTGTGTAGGGGGGTGAGGGGTTGTCTGCATGAGGTCCATGTGTGTGCTCTGATGAGCTTGACCTGTAAGGACTGGATTCCAGCAGGCTGTAGATTATCCTAAAGGGATGACAGCTCAGTCTTTAACCTAGAGGCCCTCTCTCCCCTCTCCCCCCCTCCCTCTCTCCCCCTCTCCCTCTCTCCCCCTATCCTGTCTCCTCCCCTCTCCCTCTCTCTCCCCCTCTCCCTCTCTCTCCCTCTCTCCCCTCTCCCTCCCTCTCTCCCCCTCTCCCTCTCTCCCCCTATCCCTGTCTCCCCCTCTCCCTCTCTCCCTCCCCCTCTCCCCTCTCTCTCTCTCCTCTCTCCCCCTCTCCCTCCTCTCTCCCCCCTCTCCCTCTCTCCCTATCTACCTTTGTCTCTCCCTCCCTCCACATTTTTTTCGGCCTTCCTTCCTTCCCTCATCCTACACTATTTCTTACTTCAATTTCTCCCTTCCTTCCCTCATCCTACCTTCCTCTGCCCCTCTCTGTTACACCACTACCGGCGAACTGACACACATCTGCAGCTACTCCTATCACTGGGCTCTATAAAGTTAAACCCAACATTATGATATACCTTGGCACAAACTCATATAACTCACATAAAAACATAGACAGATTGACTGGCACACATAGACATCACCGACACCCATGCCAACACATTGTCATACTCACTCTCTGCCCGCTCTTTCTCTCTCTCTCTCACACACACACACAACCTCACACACACAGACTTTCGGTCAGCCCTCCCCTGCCAGCAGACCAGTTGTTCACACAGCCTTGGTTTAACCCTTTGTCAGCACTGGTATCTGCTGTTTCAAAAGCACAGGCAATTATCTCTTCACTGATAGGGCCTTCTCTAAGCATCCAAGCCTCTTCAAAGGATGTGTGCATGCATGTGTTTATGGATGTGTTTGTGTGTGTGTGTGTGTGTGTGTGTGTGTGTGTGTGTGTGTGTGTGTGTGTGTGTGGGGGGGGGGGGGGGGTGTACATGTGTGCTGTGGTTTGCAGTGGCCACAGGACTATAATTAGTGTATCTCTTATCGTTGTGGTCCTCTTCCACAAGGGCAGAGGAGACAGTGGATGGCAGAGCAACCTTCACTAGCAGACTGATGCCCTTGCACCCACATAGAGCCTCGGCCCCATGCCAAACAAGCGTAGAGGCCAGTCTGTGAACTAAATCACATTCATTCAATCTGATCCACAGAAATAGTCAATGCATTTAAACTGAGAATCCTTTTGACTGATTACATAATGTAATGTTATGAGTGGTTGGATGATGAATGAAAAACTGTTCCATATGATTCCTTATCTTGGGGGAAATGTATTTGGTATGCTGGGCCAATCTGTCCATCATAATCAGCACTCCTCTTCCTTTCAGAGGTTGTTCTTCCTCTGTCTCTTTCCCCCCCAGGTCAGCTCTGACTGACACTGTGATGACAAGCACCTAAGGATTTGTAGCCGATTGACGAGCCAGGCATCATCCACTCCAATATGTGCACATTGAAGAAAAACACACATAGACACCTACACACACCACACACACACACACTCACACTGAGAGATGGACTGACAGGAGTTCATGGCCGTGTCTCCTCAAGGCTGTTCTGTGTGAGAGTGTTTAGAATCTCGCTCTCATAACAGGATATGACTGATGATGGAAAGACTGGTCTTGGACCGAGAAGTGTCCGCCTTGTGAATATGGACTCGGACACGTACGCCCCCTCACTCAGAAAGAGGAGACACGCACATACGCTCATGCAGCACGCAGGGCATGCACATTCACACCGAAATAAAGACACGCAGAGATCTAAGTGAACCAACAGACTCACACACGCACTTGGTAGCCCACCCCCTCATACACTCACAGTCACACAGTATTTCCATTTCTCGGTTTCCTTTCTCCAGTTCAGTGAGGCTACCAATCAACCATCAGATCCAATGTCTCACCTACCCCGCCCCCCCCCCCCCTTCCGCCTTGGGTTTTCAGTGGAATATTCTCCTCGTAGGACAGGACTTGTGTTAATGAAGCTTAGTTTCCGTGACCCAAACCCCTCCCCCCGTCAGTGTCTGAGCGGGGGCTCTCTAAGTCCTGTTCCATCACGTCGGCCCCCCCAGCGGGGTCGTGAATAACAGCAGCCTGTCAGCAACTCCACATCACCGCTAGGGAGCTGCTGTCAGCAATGCAGCTTTCCAGAATGTCTCCCACACACACACGTACTCACACACACACACGCACGCACACACGCACACGTTCGTGGAGCTAACGCCGACTGGGTGTTTGGTTTTCCCGTTTGTGCCCATCAATCAGCCTCACTACTGTTTTCCACGCTATATCATCGGAGGCCAGATAAATACATAAACGCACACTTGCAGACACACACTCACTCAACACATGCACATTGATTCTTGATGAAACTTCAAAGGGATTTCAGTGTGGTTGGAATGTTGCCGTGTCATTTTTGTTTTCAGTAGGCAAGTCTGGCCAATAATCAAGTATGCAATGATCCCTCTCAGTGACATCACTTCCTACTTTAGGACACCCTACTCCTTTCCTAACCTTGAACTGCAGTCCCAAACCAGAGCCTGGGTCCCTGGATCCCTGACCCAGATCACCTATTCCCTGGACCCAAGGCCACAAACACTGCCAGGAGCCCATTCATATTGCCCAGGATTCTTCTGAAGGCACAGATGTCCATGAATACTGAATGGAGGCCGAGGCCAGCGAGGCCTCCATCCAGTATCATTGGTCTGACTGGTAGGAAACATGGATCACACATGACCATTCAAATGAACAGAGCTCTGGCTATTTCCAATTCTGGGAATGCCAAGCCTCCATGACCTGGCCCAAGCGATACCTTCCCTTGAAACCAGTATCAGTAGCAGTATTATTAACATTTTGTCAGGTTTTAGACAGGTGTTTGAAGTGTGTAATTCCTGTCCTATTGTTAGTCCATCAGTGGCGGTTGGATCTCATCCCCTGCCAGTGTCCATATCAGATGCTCTGGGTTTTATAAAGACCAGGAGTCAGGAAACCAAGTAATAAATGCATATATACAGTAAGGTAATATATTTAACCTGAGTGCATGATGTATTAGTAAGGTCAATGTTGACAGTCAACACAGAGTGGCACATGAGGATAATGGCAAACAACGGCGCCACAAGACGTGCTAGAGCACATTCACAAAGAAGTACAATAGCGGTGAGCAAACATTTCCAGCGCCTTGAGAGGGCTATCCGACTCTGTGAAAGGCTGTTTACCTCCAGACTGCTCATAAAGTGAGTCAACGATGACAGTGCTGCTGTGAGATCAGGCCAGTCACATGGGAGAGGGCAGGGTTTTCTCACAGTCGAGCTATGTATCGGTCTGAGTTACAGTTTTAATAGGGGGTGCAGACAGACCGACAGCTCCCCACCATGTTAAATGTTGGAGGTGGTGTAGTCACCTCATGTCATGACCTGAGGTAAGAGATGTTCCCACAGTCATCTGCCTGGGTTATAGTCTCGGCCTGGTCTGACCACAGACACACCCACGTACCTCAGCATGCACCCTCAGGGTTCTGTCTTTATGTCCCACAAAGGCTGCCATAGCCAAGGCTACAGCACAGTCGTGGCTTTTGGAAAAGGTTTACACACACACATTTGGATTCATGCATCATATACATAATATTCATCCGCTTGTTTCACTTACCCAGAAACACCCAGACACATCCTCATTCCCTCAGACAGAAGTATGTGAAAGACAGGGGGATTCAGAGAAGCAGGGGGGAGCTCGGAGAGACAGATGATAGCTGCCAACTGCTTTTACACCCTCTCCACCAGTTCTCATATGAGTGTTGTGGCTTAGGCCGTACCTTTCGATCACTAAATCCAAGAGCAGACCTTGTGAGAAAAGGCCCAGAAAATTATTTGTTTCCCCACAGCTGTACAAGTCATTGG
>NC_085023.1:15608811-15664188 GCF_963692335.1 Osmerus eperlanus
ATGCGATCTCACTGTAATTTAGTGAGTAGTCACATGGCCCAAGGGGTTTAACCCAAATTAAACCCAAAGCAAGGCCTACATGACAGTGATATTTGTGTAAAACATCATTTGGTGTTTCTGAGAGGGGAGTGTCTGTGGCTGGGCCTGCAGATGTTTTCCAGCTGGTTCTAACTGTTGTGTACCTGGCCTGCAGGTGAGCGGGGGTGGGGGGAGGTCATGCACACACACACACACACACACAAACACACTGGCATTTACCTCTGACTCACCAAGTTGACACTCCCTCTCTCTTGCTCTCACACACATCACCACATACAAACACGCACACACACACACACACAGTAAAACCATACATACACACATATGGTTACACATTAACCTTTACATACATCTCACATGTTCACACAATCTTACAGACTCATTTATATAAACACACACTCATTCACAGTGGTACCAAAGCCTTGGGGTTGGAGTTGAGTGGAAGGGCAGTTTATGTTATGTGTGTGTGGGGAGAGAGGCTTAGACAGATGACAGATACAAAGACAGGAAACCAGAGAGATTGTTCCAGATATAATACTCCACAGGGCCTGACTCAACAAAGCTGACCCTAAGTTTATAGAGAATCACACGATTACATTATTCTATAAACCAGTCATACTAATAGAGGCCTTTCAGGCCCTGCGTGTGTGTGTGTTTGTGTGTGTGTGTGTGTGTGTGTATGCGTGTGTATATGTGTGTTTGTTTGTGTGTGTATACTGTACATGTGTGTTTGTGTTTACTGTCAGCAGGAATGTACAGTATTTGGTCAAGTGAAAAGGCAGCTTCAGTGGTCAGGGCTGCGTACAAACACACTCTGTTTTATGGGCCGGGGACTGAAACTCAAGCAGGGGCTGGGGCTGGTGGAGGCTGGGACTGGTGGAGGCTGGGACTGGTGGAGGCTGGGACTGGTGGAGGCTGGGACTGGTGGAGGCTGGGGCTGGTGGAGGCTGGGACTGGGCCAGGGCCTGGGCTGGGTGGGGGTGGAGGCAATTTGTAACTTGCTGCCTCAACCTCAGCTGGGAGACTGGAGGTGGTGGATGTCTTGCACATCATCCAGTATAGTAACAATATGTAAAAGAGGTTTAGAGATAATAGATTAGTGATTAGATGTGTAGGGTTATCTATGATAACACCATTATCTACTTAAGGATTGAAAAAGTTGTTCAATAATGAATCTCAAACCCTTTATTTTAACTTGTTGTCATGGATCAGTAAATAATGTGTGTATTTTTTGTCATGACGAAGCCATTTGTCAACAGCCCCAGTCAACAGCCTGGTGAGCACTCTTGTGTGTGTCCACATCCATTGTCAAAGATGGTGTGGGACAGTTGCGAAATGTTTGCCTGAGCTCTCATTAGGACTGATAGTGAACGAGATATATTGAGTGTGTGTTTTTGTGTACGTGAGTGAGCAGTTGCTTGCTTGTGTGTGTGTGTGTGTGTGTCACTAGTGGACCAGGGCACCTGTCTGCTCTGTCACACACCCTGCACCGCTGCTATCTACTATCACCTGCTATCTCCCACACAGAATCTAGGTCATCGTTGCGCCAGCCAGGTAGAATATTGACAGGAGGAGAAGGACAAGGAGAACAGGACTAACAGGTAACCTGGTTACCAGTTGTCGCAGGCATCAAGGTCAATGCTCTGAAAACAGGCTGTCACACATTGCAAGGCGAGATAATCCTTCTAAATGTCAACTGAGAGGGAAAGAGAGAGAGAGAAAGAGAAAGAGAGAGAGATGGTGGGAGCGGGAGGGTGGGGGGTCAAAGAAATTATAATGATGATAATGAGGTAGGTGGTGAGATAAAGGTGAAGGTAACTGAGATTATGTGCTCACGGCTCCTCTTCCTCAACTCTCTGAGTCTACCTTGCTGACATAAAGGCCTCTTCTGGTAAAACAAGCTAAGGTTTCTCACTTTTACTGGGGAGTGAAAAAACTGTAAACCCACAGTCCTGGAAACTACTCTCATGAATGTATGACTCCATATTTTTGAAAGATTTGACAAGTATTAATGTTGACCTAAACCAGCCAAAACACTCAGGTAATCAATGACCTCATATACTTTTTTCCAGAAAGAAAAACATTGAGCATTTCTCTAAACAGTTTATCTAACGCTTCTCTCATAAACATAAAACCGACCGAGGCGAAAAAGGCCTTAAAATGGAAGAAGTCCGAAACTCGCCTCGGAGCTAGGCAAGAGGCAGCGGTGTTACTTATAAAAACATTTTAACTGGCAGGTTGAAACTTATCGAGAAAGAGATCTCCACCTCTCCTTTCCTCCCGTACTTCATGAGTCCCTCTGGACTGGGCCACTGTGTGTTGAGGTAGGGGGTGTGGGGAGGGGTCAGGACCATCTGTGGTGGTTACATTACTAACCAAGTTTCTAAATGGGTGAGACCACTTCACTCAGTTTAGTCATTATTCTACTGTCTGCCCTGGTTGGTGGAGACACATGTGACTTCTCGTTGAGTCAGGCCCTTACCTTCAGTAAATGGGTTATGGACCTCAGAAACAGTCTGCCTAAGCAATTAGCCTTACATAAGCTGTGTGTAAACAGATCAGGCTCTTTGTGTTTGGTCAGTGAGTCTGCATCTATGTACCCTCTCCTCTGAGTCACTGTCAAACCTATCTGCAACGTTGCTGCAACACCTCTTAGTCAGAGGACTCAGCTGTATGTGGTCATGAATGTTCCTCTGGAACTCCTGGAGGTTAATCATTCAGTGTGTCTGGATGTCTGTTGACTACACTTGTTCAACAGAGGCGCTCTGTTCCTCTCCCAACACAGAGGTAAGGCCAGGTTAGCTATACGGTAATGGGAGTTTGTGTGTCCTGGCCAGTGTGCGTGTCTGACCTAGTTAGCTACCATGTGTGTGTGTGTGTGTGTTTGTGTGTGCTTGCCTGCTCAACTGTGTGTGTGTGTGTGTGTGTGTGTGTGTGTGTGTGTGTGTGTGTGTGAGTGTGTGTGGGTGTGTGTCTGTCTGTGTGTGTGTGTGTGTGTGTGTGAGTGCCTGTGTGTGTTCATGTGAGGGTGTGCTTCCCATCACACACTGGCCTTGTGAGATTGTAAGAGAAAGAGACCAAAGGATTTTACTGCATGGAATACTGACCTCTGACCTGAGAGAGAGAGAGAGAGAGAGAGAGAGAGAGAGAGAGAGAGAGAGAGAGAGAGAGAGAGAGAGAGAGAGAGAGAGAGAGAGAGAGAGAGAGTTGTGATTCATGCAGCAGTAAGGGTGTGATCCACACTGTGTAAATACAGTATGCGGACCTCATGGGCAACGGTGTTATACGCTGATTTTCTATCATTATAAATAAAAAACGGATAGTTTATAAGTGAAATGTATATCTGTTGACTGTAAACAGTGTGATGTCAAAATGTGTGTGTGTACTCAAGGTGGGCTACACGCACTTTCTGTCCACAGAGGGGTGAAGGGAGGGGGGGGGTTATTTGCTCGCTCCCAGGTAATGTGTGAGTAAGCACACATAGTTCGCTCAGTGTGGGTGTGTACTTGCGTGTGTGAGTGTGTCTGTGTGCGTGTCTGTGTGTCTGTGTGTCGCAGAGCTCTCCCACTCAGCTCTCATGAATGAGTGTCCTGAGTTGTGAGGATAAAGGTGGTCTGTTGGACCCTGGTCCACTGACCCTTAAAGAGGGCATTGATGGAGGGCCTGCCTGGTCCAGATGAACTCCAAGTCCAGCCCAAACAGCACCATGCTGGGGAAGATCACTCTCACTGCACCTCACACACTGGGCCCTGGTACCCACATAGCTAACTGTGATAGCAAAATGCTATGTAAAATGCTAAATTCACTTTTTAATTAACTTACCAGCCTCGATATCTGTATACATTTTGAAATTAGCACTATATCCACTTGACTTATTGTCTAAAACAGAAAATGCATTGCATGGGATGAACTCACCCTTACAGAACATGAGTCAGACCAACTGGATGATTGAGTGGAAAAATAAAGAGAATTAGGAAAAAGAGAAACCTCATTAGTCTGCACAAACACTCATTTCCTCTCTCTTCCCACAAGGAGATGGTATCAACAGGGTCTTTGTTGGAAAGCCTGAGATATGAAATATGGACGTTGGTGAGCACACCATAACTAACGTACTGAGCGCCACGGACCTTCCAGGCCCTCCCTCCCCACCCTCCAACCGACCACATCCGCCTGTCAGTGACCTTTGAACCCTTCAACTTCCTTCCAGATGGAGATCAAACCTCAAAGGCCGTCTCGGCCTCTTTTTGTGGAGTAGTCTCACTGGAGGGGAGCTTCCACACAAAGAGGCTTCTGGGTAATCAAAGAGCGGGAACGCTTCTCATTCGCTGTACTCCCCACACCGCCACTCAGCATAGCAGCACTATTTGTATAGTATAAACATTTTGGATGATTGTATGTAATTACTCAGTGGTGTGTAAACACACACACACACTGAGGAATATACTCATGAAAATGAAGACATACTCTCTGAATAATTTTCTCTCTCTTTATATCTCTCTTTATGTCTCTCTCTCCCACATACACACACACAGAGACCTCAAGGATTTCAGTTACATGCTCAAAACTGTTTACTCAGCAATAACGCAAGTAAAGGGAGTCATAGACATGCACACTGCCAAGAACTGCCAAATAAACACCCCTATAAAATATTTTCAAGTAACTCTCCTACTTATGGTACCACATCCATAGTTTTACTATGTGTGAGTGGGTGTGTGTAAGTCAGTCCACAGCAACCATAGTAAGGGGTTATTCATTACTACAGCATTCATCAATCATGTGTAGCTCTCTCTGTTAATGCAAGCCAATGTAGTGTGTAAGTATGTAGGCCATATGCCATATGCATATTAATACAGAATCCTCCTAAACTCACAGTAGTCCTTTGTTAAAAAACACCACACCCTCACCTCGCATACATTTCCTTATCGCTTCACTCTTTCATGCCTGTCATGAAGTCACACCCAATCTAAGCAAAGCTCCGGTAAGTAGAACGGCCATGTCAAATTTTACAGCTCAACCCCAACCAGACTTAGCCTCCCTCCTTCTCCTCATCATGTTTGGCTGTGAATCATACATGTGTTAAAGCAACAGATAAACCAGAGATAGCAGGGTTATTTTCAGTCTTCCCTCTTATTGGGTCACTGGGTCTCTCCAAGGATCGCGACACGCTGTCTCAGTCATAAGAGCAGCTTAATCTAGGCTGTTGACTAATCTGGAGTACAGTGAGGGGGTCCTACTGCAGGCTGGTATGAAGATTTCTTTATACCAGCACTGATATACAGACGAAACTTTCAGACACAACAAAGTAAAACTCAAAACTCAAAAAACAAGCGCAGTAGGAGGAAGATTTCAGAAAACACCCCCCTACTCCACGGGCTGGAGTCCGATGTCCATAGGAGGTAAGGATAACGGTGAACCAAACTATTTACATTGTCAAGATGTCTTTACAGAAAAAAAGCGGACATTTTCCACCCCCCTGGCGTGATGTCAGGTCTTTCAGACTGTATACAGAGTGAAGCGTGGTAAACAAATAAAAGTCCCTGTGCTTGGCTCTTTAAGTGGTCCAGCTCCCAAACGCCTGCCCAGACATTAGTTCAGCCACGGGTCTGTCCCTCTCCCCTCTGGTCACTAGTGGTGATTCATCCTAGTTTGCGCTGAAGGGGGGGACTGATGCCTGGATTAAATGTTAGTAAATTGTGGAGAGGCCAAGGGAAGCTGCTCATCCGACACACAATTTGCTTGGTTAACTCTGGCGTCAATGGATGCAATCAGTGTTCTAGAGGACCAACGGCGGTAAACACGGACCTCTGTAAATATTTACGGTCAGGCAAAAGGGTGGACGTATGAGGGGACGTGAAGTATTGAACATGACCAGTGCACTCTCTCTGGACTGAGTGAAGTCAGTCTGCACTGCTTTTTCAGCCCCTGGAGTTAAAGGTCAACATGGCTGCTCCATATGACCTGTTCATTGCTATTTCAAACTTCGAACTTCATAGCTATTTCTTACTTGGAACTCACTTATGACACACACACACACACACCCCACTGAGCATGACAAAAACAACGTGTGGTCAAGCCAAGCTGCTCTCAGGCAGTACACTCAAACACAAATAGTCCCTTCTAGGAGCAGCCAGGCCACCAGAGGAGAGGGGGAAACCGGACGACAAAAACAGCAGGAGAGAGAAGAGGTGGAAATGGGTGGTGGTGAGGAACTGGGCTCTTCCTGCCGTAATCACAAGTCAAGAGTATTTCCTGTCATTGTAGGAGCTCCAGACCCATTAACCAGCAAGACCCCGACACACACAAAGGGACACAAGCACACAGCCACTCAGGGTCAGACATACACTGACTGACACACTGCATACACACATTGTACATACAGTCAAAGACACGAAAATTGACATATAGACACGCATATAGAGGATATTGTTAATTTACTGTCATGCACTTGATTAAACGCACACACACACAGTTATGTGACTCACATCCCACTTGGCACAGTGGCTCTGCATTGTGAGCCTGCATTGTGGGCCTTTTGGCTCTTGACCTGATCAACACTTCCTTATGAAATCCAGAGGACAGTGTAAATATTTGCTCAGCCTTATCACAATGCCTTATCTTGGCGTGACCACTCAGCACTACAGGCCTCCTAGAACTCTATTTTCTTAATGACTTTGCTAGCCCTGATAACTTCGCAGAATAGACCACTTATTGAGAGGCCTCTAAGAAAAATCAGTTCTTCAATAGCTTGATGTTCCATCTCCACTCACCAACCCTTCCCCCATCTCCCCCGTAAAAGTCCCTCATGCTCCCAGCTAACAGGTGTGTTGGAGGACAGTTAACAAATCAATAGTTAGAATTCCATTACAAGGATAATGAAAGGAGGATTATACAGGTGTATGCTTCTAGAGTTAATGTCACACGGCTCTGGTGTTGAGGTCTAGATAGAGGCCAGCTGCCAGGGGACGGGGTCTTGTAAACACATTCTGCAAGTAAATGAACGAGCCACACTGCTTTATGGTTGTTTGTTTCAAATCTGCTTTCTTGATGTCAGTTTCATCAACACCGACATAAAGAGGTGCATTCCTTCAAACTGTTTATTGTGGCTAATGTTTACTACGTAGATCATCCATACACATCACTTGTTACATAACTTTGAACATTGTACTTACTCATAGTAAGACCTAATTATTACTCATAGTAAGACTTAATTATTACTCATAGTAAGACTTAATTATTACTCATAGTAAGACCTAATTATTACTCATAGTAAGACCTAATTATTACTCATAGTAAGACTTAATTATTACTCATAGTAAGACCTAATTATTACTCATAGTAAGACTTAATTATTACTCATAGTAAGACCTAATTATTACTCATAGTAAGACTTAATTATTACTCATAGTAAGACCTAATTATTACTCATAGTAAGACCTAATTATTACTCATAGTAAGACTTAATTATTACTCATAGTAAGACTTAATTATTACTCATAGTAAGACCTAATCATTACTCATAGTAAGACCTAATTATTACTCATAGTAAGACTTAATTATTACTCATAGTAAGACCTAATTATTACTCATAGTAAGACTTAATTATTACTCATAGTAAGACTTAATTATTACTCATAGTAAGACCCTCTCAGTAGTCTGTTCTGCTAGGCTGATCTTTGGAAGCTCTGGCTCCTCTCTGGACTGGCAGGCCAAGGACAGAGCCTCTACAGCCACCCAAGTCCTACAGGCCCCCAGCCAAGTCCAGAGGAAGAGCGGGGCTCAGTGTGGCTAGGTATACTAGGGGATCGGGGGGGTGTTCACAACTCCCTTTGAGCAGGTGGGAGGATGTGTTGTCACTGACGAGGACATGTGGAGCTGAACAGAGCAGGCTGGCAGCAGTCTCAACATGGAGGGAGTGTGACAAGTATGCAGGGCCAAGAGACTGGAATACATCCATTCTGTGGGTGTCCCACTGCTGATGACACATCCTTTTCTCATAAAACAATGATAGGCAACCAGAACTTTTGTTCAAAATGATTTTATTGGGAGAGCTACACAAATGTACAGTACAAAGTTAACAGTCTCACACTCAATTTGTAGTGAACTGACTCCCCGAAAATAATTATATTACAACTCATGTTGTCTTTTTGTCCGTTTTTTTGTTACATTCAAAAAGCTTTACTTCTGATAAAGTAGTCAAAAAGTACATAGTGCGCATCCCCTGTACCTACTATGTACAAACAAAACATGTTTAACCACTTCCCCGTCCAGCAAATTCTCAAGACTCAGACTAATTCAATCTCAAAACAAAGTCAAAATAAGTGTAGCTAGATGAAAAGGGACTTTTAAAAAGATATGGTTGTTTTCCAGGGTGTCCTTATAAGTGGTAACAACCTGCCAAAGTAATTCTGATCCAACACTACATTCAATTCAACTTGTGTAAAAGATACATGTAGGAAAATACTTTATTTGGTTAATCTTAAGGCATGTAAAGATGGTGACCCCCTGTAGGCACTACACAATAACACTGGGGCACAAGGGATTGCTACATTCTTTAGCACGTGGCTGGAATCACAGTGTGACCTCGCGCAAACAGAAAACAAAAATACTTTTTGGTTAATTTATTTACTTGGGTTCTTTGTCACTGAAGTCTGAATCTATATATAAAAAATTGTAAGGCGAGCTCAGGTTTGGACGGTTTGTACATCCACATTGTTTATACATTCTACAGAAACATCTATATAGGGATTCTCAAAAATGTCTTCCACAGCACTGACAAGCAACCTCGGAACAAACAGCAATCACGCAAACTTTTTTTAATAAAACGTAAACAAGGAAACAAAATTAATGAAATAAATATCACATACGTTCTCTTAAATTAAGATCTTTTTACTCATTTACAATAAAAATAACCAAGTGAAGTTACAAAAGGAGACCAAAACAAAATATATATATTACTGTGAAAAGAACATACACTCCACTTTATGCAGATTAATAATGGCGATCATAATTTAAACATAAAAGAATATAGATCTATTGCTTCATCATACTTGATAAATACAGTATGGACACAAATTACCAATGTAGCCTATAGTTTTCACAAGATAATAAATAAGTTAAATAGTCCATAGCCAGATACGCACCGCTATGTAATCACTCAAAACAGCTAAAAAAATATATATTCAACCATCAACAGTGATTTCCCCAAACAAACCGAACTCAAGAGTGCTTTTAACGAAGCAACAAACTACACTAACCAAACAAACCACTGTGTGGCGCTGTGAAACAGAGTAAAAGTTCTGGAATGGAAGTTAAAAGTTTTCAGAAAGGAACACAACTTGAAAAATGTTACTTTGTGTCAAGGCATATTCTTGGCAGGGTGGAGGAAATCTGAAACCGCTTACAGTCTCTTCTCGTCAAGTCTTGTTATACATCTATCCCAGGAAAGTGTGGCTTGCCTCAAACCAAACACTGCCATTGCAGCTCATTAGGCAAGTCATCGATGGAATGCCTTCTGTTGATATCTACTATTATGCATCTATCATTACACAGACAGAAAAAAAAACTAATGCCATGTCAAGGATATGTTCATCCATTGAAAATAACATTACAAAAAGGATGTTTAGTCATCTGAAATCGACAGCCTGCTGAAGATTGGCAAACGTTTGCCAGCATCCAAACTTGGAGACTCGGAACCGCTGAGACTCCCAGAGGAGCTGAGCGAGCCGCTAGCATAGCTATCTCGGTCTGAGAGAGAGTCTGGTGGGCTAGGGGGAGAGTCGAACACCGGCGACTCGGAGAGGCGGCGCAGGGACTGCAAGTGGCTCATGTTGTAGGTGGGGGAGGAGGGGCACATGTTTCCGTAGTAGGCACCGTTGGACTGGTTGGCATAGCCGTTTTGGGTGTGCACAGCCAGAGGGGCAAGTAAGGCTTTAAGGTCCTGACTGGGGAAAGAGAATGCACTGTTCACACAGGACATGGAGTTTGGTGACAGAACGTCCTCGTAAAAATTAGGAGAGCAAGAGGAGGAGGGTGGTGGAGGGGTGCGCGAAGTTGGACTCTCGAGCAGGGGCGACTCAAGTCCGTGGTGACTAGAAAAGCCGGAAAAACTCAGGCTGTGGTGGAGCTTTGGTCTATCCCTCTGGTTGAACCCAGCATGCAGAGGCACGACCTCCCTTTGACCATAGCCGCAAAGCTCGCGGGCTGATTTGGGCTCGCCTTGCATGTTGGCGTTGCTTGGAGCTGGTCTGCGCTCGTCAGCGTTGTGGATAAAATGACAGCGGGGACCGTAAGGGCAGAATCCGATGGTGTGGAACGTGCGGCATGGCTCGGTTTTGTACTTGGGGTGACGTGACAAACTCCTCAGCTCGTGGTAGCCGTGCGCAAACTGGCACTTTTCTCCGTATTTGCAAGCTCCGTTCTCTTCGAAGGGCCTGCAGAGTTCGGTCTTATAGCGGGTGGAATTGATCTGAGAACCCTGCTTCTGCTGAAGAACTTGCAGCTGCTGGCTGCGGTCCATGCTACGGTCTCCATTCTCGCTGTATGCACGGTCGCGGAACTTGTTTTCCTTGTTCATGAGAGCAGTGGCGGTGTTGCTGCTTGACAAATTCTCCTTTAGATTGCTGTAGGAGTTGACTGAGTATTTGTTACTGTTGGTCATCAACTCCAGGTTGCTGGTCGAGTTTCTACGGAAAAATCCCGGCGCAAAAGGACAACTGTTAGAGCTAGTTGTTACTGGAGCTCCCACAGCTTTTTTGTCCAGCATGCTGTTGATATGAATTGCGTTCATATTAAGGCTTTTTTCTTGCTGTGGAGGGAAAAAAAGACGACAAATTAGCCATGCACTTTAACACGAGACATTTACAACCATTGCAGCGTCTGTTTTGACAACAGGATTTTGAATGTAAATGTAGCCTAATGTTACTAGGCACTTTGTGGAAGTTATAACTCAACAGGTTGTGGCGATTGCCTTGTTAACCCTAACACTGTGTGGCATATTGCAAATAATCTAAGCATCAAATGCAAAGTGAGGATTGGAATATTCGGTTATTTTAAAGTGACAATTACCTTGTAAAGCATGTCGATGTCGTAGAAGGCGGACAAGATGGTTGCAGACATCTCCTTTTCGTAGGTTTTCTGTCGCAGTAGCTCTCTCATGGAGGACCAACCAGGATCCTTGAATGCACGAGGCAACTCTAGTAGACTGTGCCACGACTGGTTTTGGAAAGCTTGAAAGTTCTGAAAAAGTAATGTGCAATTCCTGTGGTGGTAGCTAGTGAGATAAGAAGCAAGGGGAAAGTTGCTTGTATTGTTGTGTGGTAGATTTCTCCCCTCAAGAAGCGCTGTACAAGAGTGCTTCACTAACAGCACTCGCTGCGCACATGTATATAAATGCTTCGTGGTCGCTGTCGAGAGAGGGGCGTTGTAAAGTTGAAGCAACGTCTGCAAGACACGCCCCCTATTTTCAAACGTCTTGCAGGCAGTGGTTGGCTGCTTTTTATACCCCGCCTTGAAATTAAACTCCCTTCAAAAGTTTGGTCTGAACTATTTTGTGAGACTTGGTCTTCTTTCGGTTGTGCAAGGCCTAACACTATCCCAATTTGTAAGGCTGCCTTCATTGCTGAAAACTGTTGGGGGAAATAATTTAACATAATACAAAACTTAATGTATCATTGTATAAGAAGAAACTGCGGTCTGTATACTGTGTAAAGGCTCGAGTGCAGTGGTTGCATAATGAACATCCTTTAACTGAGAATGAACTCAGTTGATCTAGCATGACTAATTATACAGCTCCCCACAGATATTAATTGTATATATATATTTTTTTAAATATCTAAGTAAATACTTTTAGACTTTGTACTTTTATACTTAATATATCATTAAACCTTCAACCAGTTATGTTCTTATTTCTTAGTGGTCACAAACAAATGCATGCGTATATACAGGATCACATGCCACAACTGAACGAGTTTGAATTGAGCTCTGAAGTTCTTCAGTGTCTCGTCCATGAGCAACAATTGTTCAGCGCTCAGCGCTCAGCCGCACACGGAGTTCAAGCACTGAAGGAATGTGGCTGTGATGAAAAGCAGTGCAACACTGCCCCCCTCAGAGCACATTTTAAATTATCTGACAGACTTGAGCGCCCCCTGCTGAGCCGGGGCCAAGGCAGGAATTAAAGGCACATTCCGTCAAGATTCGACATTCATTCCACACTGATGGATTCAACACTGTATTTTGTACAGTATCCTATTTTTATAAACGTATTTTTAAGGCTTAACGACTTTGTAGTATGCTGAAATAAAACAATAACCTTTCAGAATTGTCTGTAACAAAATACAACTGTGTCAAAACAAGGTGATTTTGATAATGGTAAGTTTATAGCCACTGTGGATGAATTACATTCTTGTAAAACAGTACTTACCATATTACAGGGTCACACAATGAAGATATTTAGGTTAGGATCACATAAAAAGTCTGTGCAATACATATATTACCGTGAATTATGGAGTACTGTAAGACCAGCTACCATTTACTATTGGGCATCATCTGTAAGAACAGCCATAAAATCCAAATATGTTATTTTGCTGCCTTTTGCACGGTTCAAACATTCTCTCAAGCCAAGGTGGTTTAGCTGCAGAGAGAAGAAAAATAGGAACAGTCGGAAAACAAATGACGTAAGAGGTTGGAATCTACTACCAGCAACCCTTAAATTAGTCCTGGGGTTGTCCTGGGCCTGAGCAAGAGAGTCTTTATGATAAATAGTTTAATGTCAAGGACAGACAGCCTGGGCTCATCGTTTGAGAAATCCCTTAAACATGTCTTCATCCGCAAAAGCCACTCTCCCATCACATGGCCATGTTTTTATAGGAAAGGAGAGGGGTGGTGGTGGGGGGGCGTCCCAAAACATTACATCATTTTTACAGTAACAGGGAACATTGCCACCACTACAGTGTGAGTAGTGCAAGCCCAGCTGTCTGAACAGGCCGCACACACACCCAGGACACTGGGCCATTGTGTGGTCTCCTAATTACGTAACCCGGGAAACCGATATGGGATGTAAAAGCTATGCAAGAGGAATAAGTGTGAAAATGTGATATTATATTTTAAACTATAAACTCTGTCCTTATATTTGAGGAGAAGAAGTGTGTAAATGTTTTTCTAACAGCAGTTTTGGTCAGTCTGTCAGGCATTTGTATACAGCAGCTTTACAGGGTGAGTGTAGGCTACTGTACATGCACCTTTCCTCAGACATCATGTCACCGATAGGAGTGCAGAGCACGTGTTATTTTTCACATGAAGAGTTAAATGAATAATAATGTCTCAACAGTTATTCAAGTTCCATCTTGGTGTCTGAGGTGCTGTGAGGTCACAGACAGAAATGAGACATAACTCCCAGTCATGATATTCAACTTTATAGGCTATTTGCCATGATAGCATTGGGATAGGTTTCAAAATCATGCATTTACATTATGAATGACACACTGTCTGGGATTTAAAAAATGTAAAACATGAAAATACAATACAAAAGAGGACAACGATGAATGAAAATAAAATTACAATGCGTTTACTGTAAGTGTACTTTACAAGGCGCAGAATGTTCCTGAAGTCATTCTCCACTGAAAGGTTGTTCATCCACCATATTGTGTCCCAATCAGCTCTACAGTAAAGGTTTAGTTTGGCTGGGCCCATTGACCCAGCACACCAGAGCCTTCAAGTCTCTTATTGTCTTGAACTAGCATTGAGTCTTTGCTCCTGGTCCTGTGCTAATAGAGCAGGCTATGTGACTGAGGCAAGCACATCCAGAGCCAGGCTGGCTCTCTGCTCCTTCAAGGCCAGGCGGGCGTGCTCGATAGTGGAGGAGAACTGAGGAAAGGCTGGCAGGGCCCCCAGGGCTTGCTGGGAAGCCAGGGTCTGGGTCTCAGCCCGGGCTTCTAGTCTGAGGAGCTCTGCCTGGAACTGGCCCAGATCCTGGCCCCAGGATAAGGCCTCTAGGTGTTTGTGGAGCAGTCGTACCCACTGCACAGGTTCTCCCCACAGGTTCAAGTCTCCCTTCTCAAACAGGAACTCCTCTTCATCCTGAGGCAAGAGGTCGATGAATAACGACAAGAATGGGACGTGACATAACCGTACAAACAAGACAGTCCGAAACAGTACAAGAGTACAAACAACCCACGAACTATCCACACAGCCCGACCACATTCACTCCTGTGCAGAGAACGATCTGGTAATGGAATCTCACCGGGCCAGATGGCTCTGCTGAGTCCGTCTGTCCCTCGGCCTCTCCCAGCAGCCAGTCTGCCAGGGTGAGGATGCCCGCGGGGACTTGCCCCCACACCTGGAACAGCTGGCAGAGCAGGCCCACACCCAGGTCCAGCGCCACGGGAGGACTCACCGACGCACATGCCTCATCTGGTGACAACAGGGACCATGGTCACAGCCACTCAGCAGTACATCCTAACAGACTTACCGGCATCAACCGAGCGAAACGCAGAACGCACAAAGAACGCCAGCTTGCTTAGAGCAAATCTCAGTACATAATATACAGATGTGTAAACCGGAATCTCCTTGATTAATGTGTACATAGGAAGAAGGGAGAGCGAGAGCGTGGTCGAGGAGAGGACTGTTCAGAAAGGATTGAGTTATGGTGATCCGTGTGAGTGTTCTCTCTGTTCATCATCCGTCCCCTTGAACAATGAGGGCCAGGAGCCTGTTTAGGAGAACCCAGAGGAAAAAAATCTGCTCCCAATCTACCTCAAGAGGCTGGATCAATATACATTTTAGACATGAGTGATGTACGGCACACTGTCTGTTCCAGACCAAGTGTGTGTTCCCCTCCCAATCTGGAACCTATTCTGGGAAAAAGAACCATAACTCAACTCACAACCAACCAGGACTGGGAGAAATGCACACACAGCCACATGCACACACAGACAGACACGAAAACGTTCAGGCGGACGAGAGTGTGCACCCACAGACACACTCGCACACCAAGGGATCCTTGGCAGGCCTGTAATGAGGCTCCACTCTGGGAGTGAGTGTATGGGCGAGCACAGGAAGTGTGAGTGAGAGGACAGACACCTCCAACGGAGAGAAGATATGACAGCGTCAGCCCTCAGGTGTCCACATCAACTCCCGGCCATCTTAAATGACGCCAGTTGTCCGTGCATCAAAGCCCTTTCTGCAATTATCTGAGATAATGGGTTGTCACCCTCTTGGCCAGAATCAGGACAGCTGACACCAAGATAACACCCCAAACTTCAAAAGTCAGTCAGCGATTCTAAGCTCCCCTGTCAAAACACCACCACTATGGGAATAGGGACAGAGAGGGGGGGAAGGAGGAAGACAGGGGACACTCATTCAACACCCCCACCCATCACTACCCTTCCAACACTCGTCGCTGCCCATCCCTGACAGGTCAGGGGACCAGGCAGTCCCTGTGAGGGTGGAGAGCCGGAGACCCAGTCATGCTGCTGACAGTGCGGTATTACTGGAGCTTTGGCATGCTTTGCTGGAGTGGCATGTTCCTTTCTTTCACCAAAGCGCTTTCACCACCCCTCTCTCTCCCTCTTCGGCCGGCTCTGATGTCAAACCAGCTATTCATCCCTGTGGGGAGGAAGGGAGGGAGGAACACGACAGTGCCTGAGCACTGGACTCTGGCCAGGGCTTAAAAACACAACAAACAGCCAACCTCAAGACACAATAGGAAACTTTAGCTGCTTTCAATTTGTAGATGTATAGACAGGTTTCACACTCCACTAACACAATTTCCCCTGAATTCTGTTCTGTAGGCCACTCCTCTTCTCAAGGGGATAGTCTTACGTGTGTGTGTGTGTCTGTGTGGAGGGGGGGGGGGGGGGGTGTGAGAAAGTATCCACATAAGTCAGTATTGGCTATGCTAAATAACAGTCTTTATCAGACACTCCTTTCTCAGAGGTGACGGAGGCAGTGCCAATGTCTTCCTGTTTGTCAACTATAGGGGGCAGGGTGGTGTGCATGCTGTAGTTTTCACACTGATCAGGATGTCAGATGCGGGGACACAGGGCAGGGGCGTGAAGGGCAATGCTCGCCTGGCAGGGGAACAAATGGGCACAGTATATATGTTCTCCTCCTTCCTGCCAATCTCACAGCTTCCTGTGACAAATAACTTCCTGTCAGTCTTGTGACTTCTTGTGTTGAAGTAAAAAAACAAAAAACCGCATCATAATCGACGTCACAGTAGAACAGGAGATGGTCCTGTATTAGACCCTAGTATGTTTTCAGATTACGAAACACTGCAGGGAAAAAGACCTGGACTCATTTCAGATGACATCATCCAATAAATGACCACAAAAAGGTCCCCAGGGCTGAGCCAAGTCCAAATCCTGACGTTCTGTCACACTGGAGGTATTTCAGTTCTAAGTTTCCCCCCCCCCATCCTGCCCTCTTTTCCACATGGCTTCACGGCCAAGGAGCAGAGTGACATACAGAGGGATGTTTCTGCATGGCATGGAAGCCAGAATCCAGCGGGTAAAAAAAAAAAAAAAAAAAAAAAAAAAAAAGGGACGGCTAATTCCGGTAATCGATCTGTGGGAAGTTGTGGGCTGGAACTAATAAAAAAAAAAAAAAAAAAAAAAACTTTTTAAATAAGTTGAGAGAGGAGAAAGAGGTAGGCGGAGGAGGGGGTTAGGGTAGAGAGCGGGAAAGGGAGAGTTGGTGTTCGGCAAAGCCCAGGCTGAGCTGCTGCAGCTGGGGGGTGTCAGATGTCCCATTGAAGGAGGCGAGGGGGTTTCAGTGGTCTGTCAGGGTCGATGAAATAAGAGAAAGCTTCAGAAACCCCCCGCCCCCCTACGGTGTCATCATGGAGCAGGAGTGTGAGTGGGAGGGATCCGCCCACACCCCATTCCTCTGCTCAGCCACCCACATCAGAGGGAGACAAGAGGGGACAGTAACCCCCCCCCTCCCCCCCGGCCTGATCGCTCCACACCGTTTCATCCCAGCTGCCCCCCCCCCCCCCCCCTAACCTGCCGACCACACCGACCCACTCATACCACTACACCTGCCCTTCTGACGAGGCCCAGTCGGACTTAACCCTGTCCTGCCCGCCGCAGTCTTACTTTCCGTCTCTAGAGAAGAGAATCCTTTTCCGGTTACATTCCCCTACTACACGACTATAGGACTCAGTAGACCATACCTATACGAGACCAGCAGCCATATGCCCATATACAATACATCTCAGTCATTCCCACACACTGTTGCAGACAGCACATAGGAGCCAAGGGGATTGAGGTGTGAAACAAAAACAAACTTTACGGCCTTCACTTCCTTCTGTGGCTCGCACAGAACCGGCGAGAAAAACGACCAGCTCTTCCCGCCCACCGACTGTACGACACTCAACACAGAGGACAAACTGTCAACATTACCATCCAAATCCCTCTCACCAACACTATGCTAAGTCAGCAGAGTCAATTGGAAGTCATTTATGATGGTAATTGTCATAGGGGTCTTTGTCAATCAGACAAAAAAAAAAAGGCTTAGAGCCAATGCCCTTCTCCCTGGGGGGCCTTGAGGGGGGGGGGGGGGGGGGCAGAGGTGGGAGCAGTATGATACCAGAGACGCCGGCCTCATCACCCCCCGGCCGACGTCCTCATGACAAAACTGGAACCCTGGTGGGATTGGAGCCGCGTCTGTCTGTCTAGAGCAAAACAACAACACCGCCACCACTAGTCCTCCACCACAGCGCCTGACTTCAAAGCTGCTCCCGTTCTAGTCCACTTGATGCAAAACGGAGGGTTGTCAGGCATGCTGCACGGCTGCATGGCTGGCTGACTAACTGGCTACAGAGGGGCAGATGTTGTCTATGGGCTACATTAGACCAGGTTAGCTAAACCAGGTTTTATAAGTTACAGGACAGGATTGGTGTAATCAGTGACAATCAGTCTCCACTTGACTGTACAATGATTAAGCAGGACATGAATGAAATGTCTCACCAGCAGAGTGATGCGGTTCATTAAGAGTTGAGGGTTCAGTGAAAATGCTCTAGAAAAACAAGCCCTGTCAGCGTAGCTCCACAGCACACTGTGTACGTTATAATCCTTAATCAACATTGGGGCTAATGAGTCTCTCTGCTTGCAAGTATAACAAAGACATATATTGTGACTGAAACATCGTACAGCTCTTGGTTTGAGAATGGTGGAGAATGTTCCACAACACGTCCCTGACGATGTTATGATGACCCATTGTAGTAGTGACACATTTAGCCGTGTTTAACTGAATACTTAATATAGAATCTGACTTTCCCGTGTGGGAAATCCCTGCAACTCCATCTCTATGAAGTCATTCTCCCAAATGTGTACCAAAGGTGTCATGGTTTTGGTTGTGACGTTGCTTCCCAGAAACAGCCTCTTTGTCTGTTCTACTAAGTCTACACGATGCTTCGTCTTGTCCCAGCTCTGAGTGGAGAAGGTTCACATCTCTTAAACCAATTAGTATAGAGTACCCCTGTTTGGGTGGTAGGAGAGGGATTTGTGAGTGTGTGTGAGGGAGCGGGGACGTTTTGACGGTTTCAAATGAGATTCGCTCTTCCCGTCCAGGACAATGGCTCCGCTGTGGTTCAGTGAATCTAGGAATGGCCCCAACGCTTCCTAATGCAATAACACAAACACCACCTCTCTTTCTCTCTTCAACACATGCGCACTCTCTCCCACCCTCCGACTCTCCCTTCCACTTTTGGTCTCTCTTTCACATGATATCTCTCCTGCAAGGATGGCACGGCCATACTCATAATACATAGAAACTGTGTTTTTTTATCCACTTTTCCCCACACACACACCGACCAAATCATTCAAATGTGTCAACCGTTTGTTATGTTGGTCTTCGGAGTGCACAGGACTCAAGCCCCCTGTCCTCTTACACCAAACACCAGGCCCAGGGTCGAGAAAAAAAGAGGGAAAGAGGAGGGCAAAGCTGTCCTGGGATGAAGTGTCCACATCTCTCCCCCTCTCTTTACTCATACCTCTGCATATCAAAGGCAGGCAGTCTTTGCGTCGCCCCAATCTGACACCTTCGATACTTTACTCTGCTGTGCCAGGTCGTAAACACCCCCCCCCTCCCCCAGACCCAACCTTGATCACAGATCTCTGCTCGCAGACATGATGGCTGGGCCCGGATGGAGGGACACACACTCTTCTAGTTTCACTCGCACGCACACACACACACACACACACGGCTCTAGTTTCACACAAACAGTGCTCTAGTCTATCACACAAACACTGCTCTAAGTTCACGACCCACACATCGTGACACTGTGATTCCACGTGGACAGCAGACGAGCCAGAGAGGAAATGCAATCTTGACCTCTTTTTACTGTAAATCCCATGGTCACACCCGCCCACGCACACACACACACACACACACACACTCACACACTAAACTGTACTCTCCAGCAGTGACTGGTGCTGTAAGGATGGACAAAGGGGATCCCCCGGTCAGACACACATACACAGTAATTATCTCGATTGTGAGTCCCTTCCTGCTCCAGAGTCTGTCTTAGCCATGTGGCTGTTTCCTGTGATCTCCAGCTGACATGTTATCTAACCCGGGCCCAGACTGCATTTCCTCGTGTGTGAGGAGGACCTGGTGGTTAGACAGCTGAGAGATGATATCTGCTGCCAGACTCAGACACAATAAGGGTGGCTCCTGGGCATCAAGGTGGCTGGGGGGGAAAGAGAGGAAGTGTCTGAAGACAGGAAGCGGTGCTTTGTTTGTGGCCCCTCTTTAATAGTGGACACGTGTCGACAACCTGGATGGAGGTGAGTGGTTATGTGGAAAAAAACTGAGAATGGTGTGTGTGTGTGTATTTGTTTGTGTGTCTTTGTTCAGGGATCTGGTGTCTCATGATCCTATACAAAACATCCAGTCTTTGAGCTATGACACACAGCAAAACTAGAACTAGCCCTCCACCAACCCACCCGCTCCCGCTCCCCCGCCCACCCCCCCTCCCTTCTATTCCGGGAACACTCCTGGACCTGGGCGAGAACCGACGTCAGAGCCCAACATGTGTGTTTGAAATATTAGCTCTGTTACACAAACCCACAGAGAGAGAGAGAGAGAGAGAGAGAGAGAGAGAGAGAGAGAGAGAGAGAGAGAGAGAGAGAGAGAGAGAGAGAGAGAGAGAGAGAGAGAGAGAGAGAGAGTGAGAGAGTGAGAGAGTGAGAGAGTGAGTGAGAGAGAGAGTGAGTGAGTGAGTGTGTGACCGTATCTGTGTGCATGTGTGCGTGTGTGTTTACCTGAGCTGAGCAGGTGTGCTGGGACATTGGAGATGAAGTCTGAAGCGGTGTCTCTCACGTCCTGGTCCTCATCCTGCAGCAGGGTGAACAGCCCTCTCCACAGACACACTGTGAGGGACAGGCCTGTTACGCACACACACGGGCACACACACACGCGGGCACACACACACCATTTTGCAGTATTACAGACACAAACTTTAGCAAAACACTGCTCAAAACAAACACCGCAATTCAGGAGTTTGTGGGTTCGATTCCTGTCCCGTCCGTGCTGACTCACCCAGAGGCAAGGACGGGCTGGTCAGCAGGGGGTGTGTGGCGTTGACCAGCACCTCTGCGGCCATCAGCTTGACCTCCACAGGTTGCTCCTCACTGCAGCACTGGCTCACCAGCGCCCCCCAGCTACCTTGCAACGCCAGTGCACACACACCCTGGAGCACACACACACACATTTGAAGTTATTGATAGATATGATCAACATATTCACACAGACTCCCCCATTCCACCCCCACCCCCACACACATTACCTGTGGATCAGTGGTACTCAGTTGTACCACCAGCCGAGATGCTAGGGTCAGAGCAGCGCAGTGCAGTTCCACACTGGAACAAGAACACAGAACAAACACCACCTTAGAACGTTGTGCACACACCAAACATCTGGGGAACATCACGCCACCCATCACTCAACACTGCAGCAGCATGCTCCACAACAGGGGGACGTGTCTCTGCTCACCATTACCTAACAAAGGAGCCGGTACGACACAGGAGTGTGTGCTCGGCAAACGTACCATTACACCACAGCAACCCAATCCCACTGTTACACAACTAATCATAACCCTGCACCTTCTCCTCGGAGAAAGGAGATCCCGCTCTCCCAAATTGTGGCCTGGCAAAGTCTCTTTAAAGGGGGCAAAGTCTTTGTAATCTAATCCTCGCTCTTAAAGCTCTTCCAATGCTCCGCACGGCTATTGAAAAACCCTGGCGGCTGTCGTCAAAGAAGGTGTGCGTCAGTCGCGTTGTCGGGGAAGACGGGTACACATCCATGCTTTGTACACAATGTGAACTACACAAATGTGTACACGGGGTACACACCCTCAAGTACACACGCAGTTCACCGACGCATGCACACACTCGGGGGGGCGGGTGGTTCTCCCCACCTATGGCCAGGTGCAGGGGGGGTAAAGAGGTGACGCCAACATGGGCCCCTGGCTGGCTAAGTACATTTATCTCCTTCATCCACGGCCCTGGCTCTGAATAAAGCACTGACAGGCTGCCTGCCACCGGCCTGTGTGGGCCCTTTCATACGCGCGGAGAAGCGGAGAAAGGGAGAGAAGACGAGGGAGAGAGCGAGGCCGCATCTCTCCTCCTGTGTCATTCATGTCTTTCTATCCATCAAGGCTAATGGGGGAGCTGGGTCGACGGCTCCGGGCTGTTTTGGCAACTGGGAACCGCCAACCCGGATAGCTTTGTTGGGGGGGTCACAGTTGGCTGTGTTCCCAATAACACACAGCTGCTTCTGGGGGGCCCCGACTCAGGGGCCCTAGCAGTGGAGCATTAAGGTACCAGGGGCCATTTTAGAGAGGGTGTATCGACTGCCAAACCATTCCAGTCCAGAAGTCTAAGCAGGAAAATCAACTAAACCTCCAGTACTGACCCCTGGGTGATATTGGAGGGACAAGAGTAGTCTCCCATGGTGACGTTACCTGTGGGCGGAGCCTTGGGTCAGGAGGAGGACTTTCTTCAGAACTTCCCCCTGGGTCAGGGTCAGCATACCGTCCCTCCACTCTAGGTCAGAGGTCATCCTGAGGGCTGACAGCACCTGGAGCACCTGAGAGAGAGAGGGAGAGGGAGAGAGATAAGGTTAGCCACACAGAGGCAGGAAGGAGGATAGAAGGGGGGACGTTAGACAGGTCCATCTGTCTCTACAGCCCTGGTGTGCATCTCCTGGGAAATCCACCAAGCAACACCTGAACTGCAGGCAAACACTGCCACCCAATCTCTCTCTCTCTCTCTTTCTAAATGCCTGAATCTCTTCCTATAATCTCTAACATCTCTCCTTTATCTCCATGGACATCTACTCATCTGCTCCTACCCATCTCCTGGTCACTCTCTCCACCTCCACCTCCGTCTCTTCCCCTACATCATTTCAGTAGGTGCTGCAGCTCCTCTGAACCTAGCCCTCTGCCTGCCTGCCTTCCCTCCCCCGCTCTCTCTCTCTCATGTTTTTTTTCTGCCAGTCACACCAAGCGGTGAGTGGACATAGGAGGAAAGAGTTGTTTTGCTTCTTAAGCTCCCCCAACGCCTTTAACCAGCCATCCGGGCCCGCTAGTGCCTGTGTTGACATTCTTTCTGCATTTTTCAATGATTATTATTTCTTTAAAAGCATGGACCTGTTATTAGAGCTTTAAAACAAGGCTGTTTTATGGGGTGGGGGGTTTGTGTGTGTGTGGACAGGGAGGAGGTTATATGACTTGTACAGCCTCTGCAGTTCTCTAATCGTGACTGGCTGTCTCAGACAGATATTAAAGGAGAAGTAAGGCCACAGCTGGTTGCTAGACTCTTTCTTTCTCTCTTTTTCTGTTGCAGCAGGATTTTACAACCTGCTTTAATGAGCTCCTGTCTCACAACGCACTGAATCACACACACACACACACACACACACACACACACACACACACACACACACACACACACACACACACACACACACACACACACACACACACACACACACACACACACACACACACACACTCGCTGGCTAATACACACATCCATCAACCGAAACATGCACACTCGTAAACTGTCTCGGCCAGCCATACACACGGCACCAATACAATGCACTGGTGCATATAACATGTACAAATGCGTGGGGACACAGACAAACACACACACACACACACACCTGTCTCGCCCAAGCACACATACACATTCATTCAGTGCACAGCAGTGGCTGTTGGTCCTGTGAAGTGAGAACCAGGATTCAGGATAGGAGGTTGGTCTGGTAGCCAGTGTAAAGGGCACCGGATCAAACCCACACAGGAATTCTGCCAAACTAGGATCTTTTTTTTCCCTCTCCTCCAGAAGGCTTTACTGGAGCAGAGGGCTCACCATGGCAACAGGGCCATGGTGTGTCCTTGGCGCAGGGAGGCGCGGCTTAACAGCCCGGCGCTTAAACATTAACGGCTGGGCAATAAAGTAGTTCTGAGTAAAAAACAAAAACACACACACACCCCATATTCCCAGCAGCGATGAGTCCTGTCAGCCTAAGCCCAGCCTAATGACAGGAGCAAAGGCTGAGGCACAGGCTGGTAATGGTTGGCTGAACTATGTTTATGAGAAACTGAAATATGATTCTCTGGGCTAAACAGGAAATAGGCTGCCTTTTCACTTAAAAAAAAAAAAGAGAAGAAGAAGAAAACACCGAACCAGGCAGAGCACGAGTGGAAAGTTACCAAACGTTGGAGGAACGTGTAGACTAGAACCACAGTCTACAAGCGTACTCTCTTTCTGCCTAGTTTCTCCGTCTTTCTGTGTTTGGCTCCGTCCTCACGAGTGAGTTAGGCTCTCACGCGAGCTCCGCGGTGTAAGGACATTGTTCGTGTAATCATCTTGCAAGCATTTGTCATTGTGGTTGATATGGTGGCACAGTGTACCCTGGGATGATGGAGGCCTAGTCACCAGGCTCCCTCATCCTACCATGTGACTCTGGTGGCTTAGATGCTGGCTAGGTCTCAGCCAGGATTCCTGGATTCCTGGGTGTTGCGTTTACAGACATAACATTTACATTTAGTCATTTAGCAGACGCTCTTATCCAGAGCGACTTACAGTAAGTACAGGGACATTCCCCCGAGGCAAGTAGGGTGAAGTGCCTTGCCCAAGGACACAACGTCAGTTGGCATGACCGGGAATCGAACTGGCAACCTTCGGATTACTAGCCCGACTCCCTCACCACTCAGCCATCTGACTCCCATAACGGGTGGCCATCATATCACTGTTGCCAAACATCAGCTGAATGTTGTTTTCATTCACTGCGTACTACTGTTGCCCTCTGGCCCAGATCAGTGAGTGAGGCGATTCTGTTCACATAGACCGAGGTTATTCTTCAAAGTGATTTACACGTGCCTGTGACTCCCCGTGACCCACTGACCGCCACGGTGTCCCTGCTGCTCCTACCTTGGCCAGACACAGGGGGTGTGTCTCGTGCAGAGCCAGGCTGGTGAGGCTGGACACGGTGTCCTCGTCCAGCCCCGGCAGGCCCCGCGTCTCCCCGGCCTCCCCCTCCAGCCTCCTCACGACTCCCTCCAGCGCCAGCTCCCGGACCTCGTAGTGCGGGCACCGCAGCAGACACCCCAGCAGCTGGGGCCCTCCCCAGGGGCCCGGGGGGGCACCCCACAGCTGAGGGACCTCCACGCTGACGCTGACGGCCAGCCGTGCCAGGCTGAGGAGGTACTGGGTGGTGCCGGGGTCCAGTGGGCCCGCGGGGGTAGGGGCGGGGTCAGAGGTCACCAGCTCGGAGGCCAGCAGGATGGCCAGGGACTCCTCGCGAAGCTCGCGAAGCTCTGAGTCTGGGGGACACAGACATGGATGTTGAGGACGGGTGGATGGAGTTCAGTTAGTACAGTCATGCTCACTAGTGTAGATAGAACTTTGCTGGTGTAAGCAAAGCTGGCCACAGGCTCACAATCTTCTATTGAGAATGGTGGTTCTGGGCAGTAGGGCAACTCCTTCACACCAGCACACAATAGCTCCAAACAAGGCCATTGCACACGCACGTACGCAAACAATCAGTTTCTCAGAAACGCAGCCCTAATCTGCAGCCAGGGCAGTTATTGGTAACTCAATATAATTCTATTGCTGCCCGCCTCCATCCACCCCACAGCAACACCCTCCAAGCCCGTTCTCACAGGGCCTCCTTTCACAGCCAACTCAATTAGTTGAACACACACACACGCACACACACACGCACACACGCGCACACGCACACACGCGCACTCCGACTCCTCCTCCTCTTCCTCCACATCTTAAAAAGCTGTGCAACTCAATCTGGCCCGCAGCGCCACTCAACATTGGCCCAACAAAAGAGCGGGAAATGCCACATTCCCCCGGAGACGGGCCGGGTTACCGTGGAGATGGGCCAGGTTACCGTGGAATCCGATCCTCAAAGGGGGGCCGAGGGCCACATGAGCGCTGGGCAATGATGGTAATGGTGGGGAGGACAGTAATGACAGTAATGATGAAGGGATGAGGGGGGGAGGTGAGATAAGGATGACTGGAGAAGAATGGGAGCGTGTCAGAGGGAGAGGGGCTGTTTGTCTTGAGTTGGGGAGGAATGGGGGTAAAGGGGATGTGGGGGGAGGGGGGCTGGGCTAAGACACTGAACCCTCATCTGGGCTCAGACACACGCAGAATGAAAACGGGACAAAACTCAGAGCAGCAGGAGGGAGTTCATCTAAACACAAGAGGGAACGGACTCAAGAACAACTCTCAGCTTCTCTTTCAACCTAGCCCAGAGACGCACACACACCCAGACCAGCCCAGAAAACGAGAGGGGGGGGGGGGGTGAAGAAGACAGGAGGGTGCAGAAGCATCATTATGGTGGAGGGCAGAGCTGGTAATAAATGATGTTTGTTAAAACGGCCCAGTCTGCGGATGGACAGAGGGAGGGAGGCATGGCTGGACAGCCTGGTTTCGGTAAGGAAATGAAAGGTGTTCTTCAGAAGGCTATTATTGTCCGTCAGGGTGTCTATTTCTGTTTGAGTGTGAGAGTGTGACTGAATGCTGGGTAAGACGGTAGCGTGGTAAGTGAAGTGTGAGTGTTTCCATGTTAATAATAGAAGTCTTTCTGGTACAACAGTTCTGGTACAGAACATGACCACACTGTCCCTGGTAGGGACTCCACGAATGGTCAAAAAGTCAGTTGTCTGCTGTCACCATGACCACAATATGACCGCCCTCAAAACAAGGCAGGAGCTCATTGACCACTGTTTCACTGTTTATGTCCCATAACCCCTTCCTGTGTTTCTTGCAATAGCTAGACAACTCCAAAATAAGTATCAACAAGCATAGACAAAACCTCCAGAAATGTTCAAAAATGACTAAGGAGCTTGAAACATTAGCGGCACAGGCGAACCTAAAAACAGCCCATATGGATGTTTAACATGTGGATACGAGCTGGCAAGTCCGCTTGTGTGACAGAGAATGTAAGCACTATATGTGTGGGTCTATTCAAAACACCGGTCAAATATTTAAACAAATCCAAACCACAACATTTGGTTTAAATAAACCAGGCCAAGCTTGCAGTGGGCTGCTTCAAAAAGTGTAAATAACCATTCACCATGATGTATTTTGATGAAATGTAAACAAGCTTGTTCAGTGCAGGCTTCATAATCCAACCTTGCATGTATCCTAACGGGCCAGTCCAGCCGGCTCACAAACCATTTCCTTCTCTTGCTCTTAAAAGAGTGTGTACGTGTGTGTGTGTGTGTGTGTGTGTGAGAGAGAGAGAGCTTGATTCTGTCAGAGAGAGAGTTCCAGGAGGGTACTGTGTTTGCTATCTTACCAAGTGTGCCAGAGTGAATGTGTGTGTGTGTGAGTTGCCTGCTACTGTAGTCAGTGTCCATGCTGACCCTGTCCTTGCAGTGTGTATACAGCAGAGCCTGGTCAAACACGCTGTGATGGATAGCCTGCTGCACTGACGCACTGCCCCGTCGACTCACAACATCACCGTGTGTGTGTGTTCCTCTGCCGATAGAGATGTGCTTCACAGACATGGACATACAGTGTTTTAGCGCTGTGACATGACGCTGTGAGTGGATGGTAAAAGTGTGAGTCTAAGACGCACACCCCCCACACACAGCTGGATTTGACATCAACCTCAACCATCATCAACCAAACTGTGAAAAAACAAACCCCTGCCGTGTGTCAGTGTGTGTGCTGCAGGTGACCTCTCAACCCTGGTAGATAGGTGGATCTATTCAATGAATTATTTCTAATCTAATTACCTGACAACTCCAGTGTGTGTGTGCTAGAGAATGTGAGCGTATGTGTAAATATACCGTACACACATGTACACGCGCGCGTGCGAGAGAGAGATCATTTGAGGTTGGTTCGAGGCGTGTGATTAACTTACGAGTTAGAGAGAGGATAACATACGGTGTCTGGCCTTGGGCTCGAAGCTCCTCCAACTCCAAGCTATGCTGCTGTTTTTACTGGAAGTGCTGGGGTCGGGGGGGGGGGGGGGGAGGGAGGGTCGGGGCTAAGAGAGAGAGGGGGGGCTGGGGGGGTTTACGAGCCTGGATGGATCAAACAGTCCACGGCCGAGAAACGCATGTGGAGAACAGTCCCCCACCCCCCCCCCCCCAACTCCCTCCCTCCAAAACACACAACACCCAGCTCCTCCCTGGCCCTCAAGCTGGCCGCCTCAGCGACCTGAGCAGCAGCTCTGGGAATGTCTGGAGGAACTGGCCAATAAACCTAGAGCTCCTACTTAGTAGATGATGCCAGTTGGAAAAGTGAAAAGGCGGATTTATTTGCCTCCTTATTCCCCCACCCCCACCCCGGTGCCCGGCACTCTAAACAGCCTCCCTCACTCTTCCCAGTCAAATGGTGTTTCTCTTGTGATATTTGAAGGAAGCTTACTCTGAGGTAAATGCTAAATCATCCGGCTCCACTCAACACTGCCTTCCTGGAAGGGAAGAGGGAAGAGGGAAGCGAGAGAAAGAGCTGAAACAGGTAGACAGAAAGAAGAAGAAGAAAGGAAAAGATCATGAAGGTCTGACTGCGTCGGGCTATTCCTCTCCCGGGAGAGAGTATGTGTGTGTGTGTTATGCAAGTGCTTCGAGCGGCAGGACCCTGAATCGCAGTCTTGTTTTTAAACCGTAAACGTTTCCACTGCTGGGGGAACATGTGTGAAGCACATGGGGGCCAAAACACGCCAGCCCGCGCCGCCACCCCCCCCCCCACCCCCCCAGCACGCACACCCCTCGCCCCCTCCTCCTTTAACTGGGTCATAGGCACACAATCACACCATCTGTCAGTGGGGAGAAAGAGAGCCTTCGCCTTTTGGTTTTACATTCTTCCATTCCGGATAGGAGAAGGAGACACCATCAGACCCCTCCTTATCACCCCCCCCCCACCCCCCCCTCCCCACCCGGCCTCAACCGTGACCAGAACAGAGAAGACAACATGTCTCCTGTGAAACGATCAGTCAAAGACAGGGGGGGAATCAGAGGACAGCCTCGCCAACAGACATCAGCCTCGACAGCCACTCTCTGACATTCTGTAGAGAGGGGTGCTGCATGAGGACAGACCCAACGGGTGAGACTGCCACACTGACACGACAATGTTTCATTCACACGGCTCTCCATTTCACAACTCCTTGACAAGGAATAGAATGTACTTTGTATGTTCTGTTGCAAGTTCTGCTGGTTCTGTAGGCTGGGTCGGTTCAGTACCACTTACCGGTGAGGGGTCCAGCCACGGGGCCACACAGAGTCCCCAACACGTCCAGGAAAGCACCGCGGGTCACCACACACTGGTTCTGTCTGAGGCAAACACACAGATGGACACACACAGAGAGAGAGAGACTTGTTACAGACCAGAAATACAGATTTATTCCGGAACAATCAGGTTCCTACACAAACTGTCTAGCCACAGATTGTCTATAGTTGTCTCGGTCCCTGAGTTATGCCTTATCATTAGACGTGGCTGGGCTCAGGGCCTGTCTGTAGTCAAGGCCCAGAGGTCAGGAGGTCAACCCACCAGACCAGTTCATGGAGTTGTGGCAGGACTAGTAGGTTGTTCATCAACGGGAGATTCCCAGGCTGAACTGAACTGAACTGACTGATGTACTGCATAATTGGCAATGTGCGTCATCAGTGAATCACTGAAACCAACAATAATAACAAAGGGGAATAAATGCCTGTGTGTGCGTGTAAATGCCTGTGTGTGTCGGATACACAGCACCCGACGTGAACTATGTTAGTGGGACAATCATAAGGAGTGCCAATGGACAAACTTCCATTGGCAAACTTCCTCTTGAGGACCGTGTCTTCCTTTTTTGGTGCGACAAGAGTAACATAGTATACACACACAGTGTCCAGGTCCAGCTACAGTAAGTAGGTCAGCAGTAAACATAACTATGTGACATCATTGAAGAGAAGACTTCATAAATATACATTTACATGTGTGTATATGCCCGCGTGTGTGTGTGTGTGTGTAAAGACATTGCTGCTCCCTGTGTGGGCGAGGGGAGCGTGTGTGTGTGTGTGTGTGTGTATACAGTATGTGTGTTCACACAAGCATGTGACCGCAGCATTGTAAGAACCCGCAAGTGTGTGTGCAAGAACAAGGGGGGCAGTGTGTGAGGTTGATGTCACATTTTCATCACTCAGATATTAATAACACTGACACACACACACACACAGGCCACGCATACACACACTCACAGAGCATGGGAAGAGCCCTAAGGGAGTGTGTGTGGTTTAAGTGAGAACAGATTTGTAAAGGGATGAGTCTTGGCTCAACCTGGCCGTAGCAGCCAGGGTGTGTGTGTGTGTGCGCACATGTGTGTAGTAGTAGCCCTATGAAAAAAGACCTCAGGAACATAACTCCTCAGATCCCATTCCAACCAATACACCCTATAGGATCCTGATGTGTTTCTGTGGGCCTCAGCTCTCTGTGAATGCCAAAATCAACCTTGGGGAGAGAGTGGGCGGCCATCTTTGGAAACATTAAGTGCTGACTCACTCTGGATAGTGAAAACCCCACAGTGACACCAACGATTGGAAGGGCGAGACCCAGGAGGAACTCTCTGGACCGCCAAACCCCACATTCCACAGTGTCGAACGATGGCTGCTTTGAATAAGTTGTGTTTTTTGAGGTAAGGCCGTTTTCAAAGTGGTGAAGATCCCTGTGACCCGTGTTATCCTAGATCTCCATGGCTGCTTCGGCAGCGGCGAGCCATCAAACGCCGAGAGGCGGGCCGCGCCTCAGCGAGCAAGAATCCACCTTGTCATCTTAATAAAGGCTCATCAGTCCCGACTGAGAAAGGCTAGCCTGTTAGCATGCTAACTCCTCTCCATAACCCACCCTGTGTTATCTACAGTAGTCCTGTAGAGTGACCCCCCACCAGGTAGGGGGGGTGGCAGGGTAATCTGTACCATCTCTGGTGGGCTGAGGGGGTAGAGGGGGGGGGGGGGGGGCAGTGGCTGTAGCGGCAGGCAGACTCTTTGAAATGAATACCAGTGTGGGTCGTGGGGCGGTCCAAGCCAGAGTAGGGATGGGCTCTGGGACAAGGGGCTATTCTTCCCTCGAGGTAGCGGGGAATCTTATCTTTGTGTTTGTGTGTATATATATATATATATGCGTGTGTATATGTGTGTGTGCGCGCGTGTCCATATCACCTGGAGGCGAGCCACATGCGTGGCCGGAGGGCTGCCATGATGTTGCAGGCCCCAGGCTGGGGCCTGTGTGTGTCCGTCTGGAAGGAGCGCAGCAGGAAAAGCACCTACGCGCATCCAACACAAAAGCAACCACAAACACAGTCAATGTTTACCCACAGCCATCCATATCCTAGAATTAGGGAGGAGTAAATGCCGGTGAGTGGAAAGCAGTTGACCTGACAATGAGATAAGTAAACACTCCTAAACGGTCCAGTTAGACCGGAATGAGGAAGTAGATGGTTAAAGTAAAGTGTAGCAAACTCTTAACAGTATGAGGTTTCATTAACAACACAGTGTATTGATACACTATAGCTTATGTAAACTGAGTGACATAACCCTACCCTGCAAAGATGTGGCCTAGCAGGTGGATTACAGTCTGCAGCCTGTGTATTCCAGGCCTGCTCATGTGGATTTGTGAGGCCAGGACACATAGACATGGCCTGGGTATTCTGGTCCAGAGTAAGTATACTGTTTAGCCCGGCCTCGGCCACAGGCCAGGAGGAAGCCATTCATTACCTCAGGCAGCGGAGGCAACGTGGGGGGAAAGCAGCCTGACCACGTAGCACCAGCCCTGGCCACCCAACCCTGGCCTACCCCCCCCTCCCCCCCACCCCCACCCTCCCTCTCTCCTCCAGCCTCCAGAGCCTCCTGCCTCCACGCCCAGCCAACACCCACTGGATCACACAAACAGCACCCACAGCCCTCTCCAGTCTGTACACTCACCACCCCTTCCCTTCCCCCCGCCAAACCCCCCCCTCGTCGCTCCGACTGGGAAGTCCCGGGTCTGGGAGTGTCAACCGGCTTAATCCGGCCAGGCACAGAGGAAGCGGGGAGTATTTATAGACGCCGGTGGCTCTGCCTTCAAACAAGATGACATGGAGGGAGAAGCAGGGGGGGGTGGGGGTGGGGGGGGTCAGGGAGAGGACTGGGCTGGGATGGAAGAGGCTCAAGATGAGAATCACAGGACTACCATGGGAGGGGGGGGGGGGTCTGATGTCCCAGGACAGAGGCAGATGTCCGAAGAGAGGCGTTTCGGCGTTTCGCCTTCCCTGGGAGAAGGTTCCCAGTAGAAAAGGGTACCAAGATCCGACTTCAACTCGTCATCAACGACAACCCCCCCCCCTCCCCACCGTTTTGGGAAGACTTTTTACAGGGAAAGGGTTTGGCGACGTGGTGCTGAGAATACGAAACCAATCCAAACCTATTTGTCCGCGTTGTTTTTCACCCAGCCGGTTTACGGCCTGTGTTGTGTGTGCGCCGTAACGAGTGTCGCTCACTTTTAGAGCGGGTAAAAATAGTGGTGGTGTGTGAAGGAGTCTGTTATCAGCCTGCCCTGCAGTCCCTCCCACTGCCACAACTAGGCTACTGACCACAGGGCAACGCCACACACACACACACACACACACACACACACAATGCACTCACACACACAAATTTACTAACTATTTACTCACACACACGTAATTAGACACGCATCCCACACACAACCCTACACATTACACCCTTGAAAACATGTACACAAACACGCGTACAAACAAATCAACAAATTGCGCGCACGGCCAACACAGCTACGCCGACGCGCAAGCTACAGACGCGCACATTCGCACAAACTGTGTCACACGTGCTCAGAGAAAAACAAGGCCTGTGGTGTGTGTGCACCCACTGACATCTTCATCAATCTTCCGGCCTGCACAGCTCAACTGCACCCCAGAGACTGGTTTGTTATTTCCATTTGTGCAGACAGACGACCAGCATGACCAGAGTGTGTATGAGTGCATGTGTTTGTGTGTGTGTGTAACATCCAAGAAGACACGAAGCAGCTGTGGCTGTGTAGATGTGTGAACCCAAGAGGGACTCCGAGGATTGCTGACCTTCCATTAGCCTCTGTCTACAGCTCGGGTCCTCCTCAACTCCTCCCTGTTCATCCAGAAGCCGTTTGCCCCCACGGCGCTCTGAGCTACACATGGCGAAGCTACCTCACCTGGGTCAGGGTAACTGAAAAACTAGAAGTCCAACTTGGTGGCTAGCTACATTTCCTGCTAGCTCAAATTTGGTGGATGTCACTAACCCTTATCTTTCAGTGAGTTTGCCGTAGACCTCAGCTACCCTTCGGTTTCAGCAGAAACCAGCCGAGAGAGAGAGAGAGAGAGAGAGAGAGAGAGAGAGAGAGAGAGAGAGAGAGAGAGAGAGAGAGAGAGAGAGAGAGAGAGAGAGAGAGAGAGAGAGAGAGAGAGAGAGAGAGAGAGAGAGAGAGAGAGAGAGAGAGAGAAAAAGGGGAAAAAAAAGAAGAAGAAAAAAAAGTACGTATTCCACAGGCTCTTCCTGAGTTGGCCTTGTCTGTGTTGTGGAAATATACAAAGGATTAATTCCCTTGTATTACCCCCAAAGCTACCTGGCGAAGCAAGAGAGCTGCAGTGCATCATGGGCAGGCAGCGTCACTGACGCGTGTCGAGAACGAAGCCACATGCCGGGTTCTGTTAGCTCTAGTCCATCGGGCGCGCTCGTTAAGGCCAGTCAGGACGTTGTGTAAACAGAACTTTGGGTCGGGCAGAGCCGGTACCGGCTCAGACTGTGTTTGGTTCGTCTCTAATCAAAGAGGTCTCTTTAACCTCCGTGTGTCCCGGAGTGTGCCATCCAGGGACTTACGCTGTTCAGAATAACAAGCTGCTTAGAACTACTAGCGATGGTGCATCCGCCTGTGTGTGTTTGCGTGTGTGAGAGGATCGCATGAGCGGTAGAACCAAGATACATTAAGTGTTTGTGTGAGATCGTATGCTGCTGTGTGTGTGTGTGTGTGCTGCTCACACACCTAGTTTCTCTTTGAGCCAGACATCTGCTACCTGTTACACACAGACACTGCCATTCAGAGAGAGTGGACAGAACACATTAACATACATTAGCCAGCCCCCAAAGCGGAACATACTGTCCTAATCATCTCTGGATAGACAGACACTCAGTATGCAGTCCACTCTCTCACACACACACACACACACACACACACACACACACACACACACACACACACACACACACACACACACACACACACACACACACACACACACACACACACACACACACAGCCCGTGGCATGCCGAGGTAGTATCTTTTCTATCAGTAGTATGAGGGAGTCCTGATTCACGTGTGTGTGTGTGTGTGTCCCACCGTCATATCTCCTTTACCATGTTTACAGTGTGGTTACCCTGCTCCCTCTCACACAGTGTTCCCCCACACTCCTCCCTATCTCCCCCAGCATCAGCAAACATCCCCCGGCCTTGTCTGAGCTTCCACTTAGGGCAGACACCCTGCATTTTCAAAGAATCAGACTCCATCTGTGGCTCCTCAACCCAACAAACACACACACACTGACTCAATCAGACTTGCTCAAAAGGAACCATTTGAAAACCTGTGTATGTGGCATGTATCTTACTATGAAAGTTGAGACTGTTGAGACAAAATACTCCCTGAAATACTGGGAGGTGAATAGGATGGAGTTAGTGACAGAGAAAGGGAGAGCGAGAGAGAGCCAGAGCAAGAGAGAAAGAGAGCAAGAGAGAGCGAGAGAGAGGAAATGAAATGGCGGAGGAGTAGGCTTTAGGCCCAACACACAGACACATAACCAGACTCGTTCCTGGATCTCTGTCCATCTCTGCTTCCCCCTTCTTTGAATCTCATACATCTCCTTCTCTTTCTCTGAATCCTTTGTTTTGTCCAAGTTACAGAGACAGAGAGACGGAGGAACGCACAGGAGGGAAAGACGCACATCTGGTGAAGCTCCACACATGGCAGCCATGACAGGAAAAGAAAAAATCAGCTCCTCCAAAATCTCTCGAAAGCCTTCGAGAGCCCACCACCCCCCCCTTGCCTTCTCCCTCCCTCTCCTCCTCTCCCCAGACCTCCCTGCTGTCCCGACCGCCATCAAATCTTTAGTGCAACATCAAGGAACGTAGGGGGGAAGACCAGAATCAACCGGTTCCTCTGTCCGTTCCTCTACGCCGACCCCGGTCTCCTCCCGTTCCAGCCCACCATTCGCTACATCACCTCCTGTTGACATTACAGCAGGACTGTTTGTTCGTCTGTTCACAGAACCAAACACATACCAAGATGTTGCATTGTGATAATGGTCTTGTCACGATGGGTTGTTTTGGGATAGCAAGATGTGGTGAAATAAAGAGAAAGAATCCAGAGAGATACTGGATTCCGAGAGTTCTCCACCTGGAGCAGGGTTCCGTGGATGTGGTTCTGCTGGGTTCTAGGTCCAGACTCCAGGGGCAGGTCCTCGAGGAGAGTATGGATGGTGGAGGGAACCTGGGTAACCATGACGAAGGGGACAAGAGCCCGTGCTGCCATTTGACGTGTCCGGTAGACCGCCGAGCGCCCACACCTGAAACACAAACATGAGATGTCATTTCCCACAAAGATAGCTGAGTATGAAAGCCATTTTACATTTAGTCATTTAGCAGACGCTCTTATCCAGAGCGACTTACAGTAAGTATTTTAATTTATTTTAAGTATTTTAATCCAAAATTAAACTTGATAATGAGTTATTATACAGTACACACACACACACATCAGTTTACAATTACAAAAGACTGTTCATTCTAAACAAATAACACGTACACACATTCAAATACTTATGAAAATATCAGGGAAGTTGTCTCCCCAGCCAAGCTCAAATAAGCATCGTTTACAGTGTAATGCTGGCTGGCACGGACGCGCACACACAGGCCTACCAGATAACATCTTCCACATCTCATCTGCCCATAAGCCAGCAGAGAGAGAAGGGTGAAGGGGGGGGGGGGGTATGAAAGTGGGGGAAATGGAAGGATAAGAGGAGGAGGGTTGAGGTGAGAAACAGAAGGAGAAGAAATCAGATGGGATGGGCGGGGGGATTTGGAGGAAGATAGTCAGGATGGGGAAGAGGACTGAGGTGAAGTGAGGGGGCTCAGCGTGTCTCTTGTGTGTGTGTGTGGGCACATGTTGGTGTGTTTACGGGGCCGTGACGGCAGAGAGGGTTTATGAGCGCTGGAGCTAAACAAACGGCTCGCTGTGGAAAGCCCTTCCCACGATCCAAAGCAACATGAGGAACGTCCATCCATTAGGGCTACTTATGGGAAGGAATGTCAGAATGAAGATGCTCCACAGCCCTCCAGGCCAGCTCAGTTTGTATCGGCCGGAATATCTCAAGGGCTGACATACTTCTGCTGGACCATAGCTGCAATCAGCCCTTTGATTATGAAACAGGAGTACAAAATACAATTGAGCACTGTAGACTTTGACAATTTTCCATAGCTCCCACATCAAAGGCCACACCAGGCCGTTCTACAAGCAGAGGGACCTTCCACACTCCGCGTGGTAATGGCAGAGAGAGAGACAGATGAAGAGAGAGAGACAGAGAGAGAGAGACAGAGAGAGAGAGAGAGAGGGAATAAAAAGAGGTGGACAAAGGGGAGGTTGTTTTGGACCAGTCAGCTGTCAACAAATGCTGCCCCCACCTGCTGTGTCATAACTTCCAGACAGACAGACAGTCGGACCAAAAAAAAAAAAAAAAAAAAGACTAACAGAGACAACAGTTATCATTCCTACTTGCTGAACATGATCCACACGACAACACACTACCACCTATCCTCTGTCCTCTAATGACCAATCCTCCTGTCCTCAGCCCCTCCCCCTCCCCCCAGCCCCACAGTCCCATTTGTGGCCCATATGTTAACTATCAGTGCTAATTTGTCCCATTAAAACTCTTTGGAGAGGAAATGACAGTTTGGAGAGGTGTAATTTTAGAAACAGGGCCGCGTCCAGCGCTGTCTCAGGGGGGTCGGGATACAGGACGATGGTTGGGGGTGGGGGGGGGGCATCTGGGGCTCATTTGGGGGGCCTGGCACTCCAGTTTCCTGCAAAGTCACTCTGCAGTGCATTAACCAAACGGGCCCACTCAGAGCCATAATGGAGTCTGTTAGTGAAGAATGTACCCCCGAGCACCAGGATACACACTGGACTATCCAGTTAGTGCACCCGTATAACTTGGTTCAGGAACCAGGTTCCGGGGAGGAGGTAGAGGAAAGGGGGAGGGGTGGGGAGGCAGACAAGAGAGGGAAAAGACAGGGAGGGAAGACGTGCACAAGAAGCTTAGTTGGAAAATGGAAGATAAATCATTAGAAGGACAGTTTGAAGCACCGTCAGGGGAGGGGAGGGGAGGGGTGAGGGGTGAACTCGATCCACGCCCTCCCCCCTTCACTTAGGCTTTCGCCTAAGTGAAGGGAGGAGGGCGTGGCATCGAGAAGCTGACATGACAGATCTGTCTAGTCCTCATCACTGTGATCATCCCCAGGCCGGCTGACGAGAGCAGAGATGACGCACGCGACGCCTGAGCTCGCAGAGGCATGCTGGAGATGGGGATCTGACGGGGACCGGGGGGGGGGGGGGGGGAGCAAATCAGAGGACGCGAGGATGAGCAGAGAGAGAGAGAGGTGGATTATCTTGACCGTGGGCCCCTCTGTCGAAGTTCACCTCGGTAAGCTTTCTTCTGGAGGAACATAATGGTGGGGGTGGAGGTGGTGGTGGAAGGGGGGTGATAGTTATCAGCCTCCCCAGACACGTCCACATGTGCCTGGGGGAGAGGGAGGAAGCAGGGGAGAGAGAACCAGGATCTGGAGCCAAAGAAGTCAGGGCCATGCAGCTATATTTAACATCCTCCAACATGTGGGCTTGATTTGTGTGGATGTGAGCCCTGTGCGCCGCATACCTCCACTGACAAGAACCAGCCAGCCCCCCCCTCCCGCTCCCCCCCTCCAGCACCAACACCCAGACCCTGTGGAAGTTAACCCTCCCAGCACCACACCAGTATCAACCTCTCATCTGTATCTCTCTCTCTATCAACCCCTACGTTTTGTCTTTTTATCTCTCTTTTATCTTCCACCTTGCGTTTCAGTCGGGAGCGAGTATGAACATGGGAGTAAATCCTGCGGCTTCCCTGAGCACCGTGGACATTGTGCAACAACACCATTGCATCAGTCTAGCAGTCGAATGTCATGGGAGGATCTGCTGTTGGCACGACGTGGCAAAAACATCAGAATCGCTAATTAAACATATCTGTGTAAGACACACAAGTATCTGGGTCTGTTGTGAAGCTGTTATCGCAGTGGATAGTCACAGAATTCCAACCTCAAGGTCCTGCCCTGAGCGCCTCTCTCTCTCTCTCTCGCTCTCTCTCTCTCTCTCTCCTCCCTCCCCCGTCCCAGGCACTGACTAACCCTCAGCCCCTCCTCTTCCGCCCTGCTTGCTCACCAAAGGGCCTCATGGTGGACAGAGACATCGCCTCTCGGGCATAGATAAGGAGACACCGCTGATGAGCTCACACACACACACACACACACACACACACACACACACACGGCCATACAGTAGCCTCCAATGTTTGAGCACAACCTGCTACGGTGCTACCCTGACCTGACCTGACAGCGTGTCTTCCGTCTCCCACAAACACACACGCACACACACGCACTCAGTCTCTGTAAACACACACCTCACCTCACCATACTAGGCCAGACCTTTGCTTACGCTTGAAATGTTCTTTCACTTCCCAGAGCACTACTCCCCCGCCACTCCTCTTTCATAATCTCCCCCAGTCTATCTTCCCAAGCCCACGAACAGAATGTTCCACTCCTGGGGGTGTGGCGGGGTGCACCTGACATCTCGTGAGAAAGCTCTGACCTCCCCTCCTACCCTATCCCTGGTGGTATAGGCCTGCAGGGGGAGGGAGGGGGGGTGCCGGCCCTGGAGCTGTTCACAGGTGCTATGGGGGAACACGGACCAATAATATTTGTTCATTTCTTTCCAGCTCAGCTATGTGAGGTATGAGGTCCTAACCACAACTTCCCATCCATCCCCCCTCGACACAGATAACGGGACTGGAAATTTGGGAAGGCCGTGACACACCAAGGGACAATGTGGGCCAGCACCCCTCCCTCACACACATCTTTGGCGTAGTGACTAAACAGGCGTCCGATAAGGGCTCTTGAAAGAGCCGTATCCAGGTCGAGATGTTTGGTTCCGGCATGACAGGTAATATGTAATAGGCCCTATCGGAAGAGAAGAGCGCATCTAATGTGTCTGCTTTGGAACATTGGGGTGTGTGTGTGTGTGTGTGTGCGCGCGTTCCACTCACCTGATGATGAAGGGCATGAAGGGGGCGAGGCCCAGCGGGGAGGAGGAGCCATCCATAGGGGAGGGGTACAGTCTGCCCAGCACCAATAGGAGCAGGAACAAACTGGGGTGAAGCCTCACCTGTCCACTGTCACTGATGGGATAAACAGAGTCGGGGAGGGGCAAGCTCAGAGGTCGCAAGGGTCACACGGGGGGGAGGGGTGACCCTTGAGGAACCAGGCACTCTGTATAGTGGTGGCTGGTTGCTTCACGTAGGGCAACATTGAATCTGTATTTTTTACACGTGTCAAATCATCTTATAGCTTCGGAAGAGAACAGGGGATGTGAGGTGCTGAATGCAGAGACCTGGATAGTACGAGTGGTGAAGGGAAGGGGGAATGCAGGAGAGTGGGAAAATGAAACAGGCGGATGGAGAACAGAGAGGAGGAGGAGTGGGAGCCAGAGGCATTGTAATGATGTACTAATCATTGACACATCTGGACAGGGCTAGTCAGTGTGCAGTGTTTAGACAAGTTTTAGACAGATCTAGTTTAACCCCCACACTGGAGCTCTGAGCCATGAGACCTGGGGAACATCACAGCCCAGATGTTCACAGCCATATGGGAATATGAAACACAAATACGCACAAGCAAGCAAGCAAACACACACACACACACACACACAAACACACACACACACCACAGAGACACAGAGTAGAGCTTTTATGTATGTGACACATTTCCGAGGAACCAAACCAGCCATTCCATCAACTCAAACTTCATCTATCGTCCGTTATTCTCTTCACCTCCCTCTCACACAAACTCCACATCCCTCCCTCCCTCCCTCCGCTTCACTCTCTTACTCACACTCTGACTCAGAATGGAAACTGTCTCTCCTTGCCAGCGGTTTCACAGTTTCCTGGTTGGCAGTGTCATCCTGATGGCTCCCATCTCACTGGAGAGGTGTGTGTGTGTGTGTGTGTGTGTGTATGGATTCATCTGTGTGTGGGAGTGGGAGTGTATTCTGAGGTTGCTGATTCATGTGTGTGCTGAGAGGGAGGCGTGCTTCTGGGCTCTTGTATGGCCATGAGGTTCTCATAGAGCATATGAAGACCCCTGGACGTCCTGCCAGCTCCACTTGTGCTTTTCATTATTCCCTTCAATAACACACACACACACACACACACAAAGCACACACACACACGGCAACCCTCTGGGACAGCCGTGCGATCAGCGAGATGGGAAATGTAATAGGCCGCTAATTAGGACCCCAGCGTAATGTGTTTAGGGTCCAATTTCAGTCAGGCACGGCGTGGGCCAGCCTGGATGTGATGTCATGGCGTGGCACTGGGGAGCGGGAGGGAACCGCTAACATATGAGGCCCGCTGGCACGGCCTGGAGAGGCCGGGAGGGAGGGAGGAGATAGGAGAGGACAGAGAACGGCGGAGATGGACGAACTCACAGATGGAATGAGATGGGAAAACATGTGTGTGAACAGGTGAGGAGGAGAAGGGAAGGAGGGGGGGGGTAGAAGGTACAGATAGAGGGATGAGGGAAAAGGAGGAGAGGGCAAGCAGGAAAGAGAGAGAGAGTGGGAGAGGAGAAGAGAAAGGAGGGCAAACGCACGGGAATGGAAGACGCTATCGGAATAGCAGGTTGAACCCAACAGAGTGTGCAGTCCAAACATGTCTCTACAGGGAGCCACGCTGCTGGGTGGTACCGCCCAGTGTGGAGGGGCCCACAAAGAGGTCTTGTGTCATGGGAAACATGGCCTTTTGAATGGGGGAGGAGGGGTGAGAAAGTCGGACTGGAAAACAACAATCCAATTAATTTGATGCGTATTAAGATAGCGCCCTGACCAGAGGGCACAGGGAATGGGATACAGACAATCAAATAGGGAGGGATGAATGGTGAGCTTAGCTCCTAACAAACAAGTGGAATCACCCCCCTTCTTCTATCTCTCCATCTCTCCCAGGAAACTGTCCATCCGTATGTCTGCGGACACACTTAAAAGGGGTTTAACGAGCCTAAGGAATCAGCCTCGGCCGGGCCCTGGGAGTTGGGAGGCCTCCTGCAACCAGAGGAGGGTGAGAACAGGGGCCTCGGGGAGGTCTGGTATGGGGGTAGGGGCACGACGGTCCTGGGTGGAGATGACCCGCGCCCCGTAGCGCCCCCGTAGCGCCCCCGTAGCGCCGAGGAAGGCTCACCTGTCCACAGAGAGGGCCGCCTCCTCCAGCTGGCTGAGCAGGAAAGGGTAGAGCGCCGGGAAACGCGTGAAGAACTCCCGGCCCGTCATCCTGCAAACGAGGGGGAAACACAGACCAGGGGTGAGACATGGAGGACAGGAGGTTTCGGAAACGCAGGCATCGCTGGCATCTGTTTCAAAAGCATCGGTGGTGTCTGTTTAAACAACATAGTGTGTGTGTGTGTGTCTGTCCCTGTCCGTTAATACATGAAACTAGAGAGGAAAATCAAACGACTTCTACTTGGGGCCTGGCTTCTTAACCACTTCCTTCCATCTCAAAGCATCTCAGGGCTGTAAAGCGCTCATTAAGAGAAGGCTAGGTTCACGGGAGGAGAGACACTTCAGCTGTTTCCGCCCCACAGACGGAAAATCCTGGATCTAAATATTACTGCCCTGTATCCTGACTCAGGCAGTGAGGGAGTGTGTGAGTGTGTGTGCACACACCCATTGCAGACTGTGTTTGGGATTGCGTGTTGACACACATGCATCCATAAACTGACAAACCTTATTTAACTTTGGCAACCTCATCCTTAAAAATGCTCCAACCCTGTTCACCCCAAGCCAATAAAGGCCTATTTAAAACCCTGTTCATCTAAATCTGTGGATTTCAAGCTGAAGAAGGAAGGGTTCAGACAGCCCAGCCAACACACACACACACACACTTCCTCATCAATACTAAGGGGTTCTAGGCCTGGTCTGAGTTAGAGCCAAAGCGACATCATGGTAATGAGGCCCGTCAGTTTTGTCGAAGGGGTACGTGAGTGTGTGTGTGTGTGTGTTGGCGAGTCCCAAACGTGACACGGGAGTACAGGGTCCAGATTGGGACTGACGTGGGCTCAATGTGGTAGCAGTTACACGCACACAAGGCTGTGTATTCTCCCAGTGTGGCCTGCGGACAGCAGGCCTAGGGCTCAGCAACAACCCAGCCCTGATCCCCTGAGCCCCCACAAGGCTGTCCCTCACTCGTCCTGACCTGCACATCTCCTGAACACACACACACACACACACACACACAACCAAGGGCACCTACATGTGTGAGCACACCTACACACACACACACACACAGGGCATGTTGTCTTCTCCCTAATGAGACCCTCTCAGGCTGAGGTCACTCTCCTGGGTGGGGTCAGGGGTCAGGGCAGAGCAGATTAGCCAGGTTAGGGATCAGGAGAGGGGAGGGGTCGAGGGGGGAGGTCAGGGAGAGGTGTCTGACCGATGACTGGTCCCGTCTCGTTGGCTGGCAGGCTGCAACTTGGCCTAGTACAGGCCAGGCTTCTACACCATCACCAGGATCACACACACAGAGAGCGCAGACGTCACTGGAGAGATGTTTAGTCCTCCTGGATGGTGGTTCGTGAGGGTACCTCTGAAGAACCGCTCAGCCACAATGTCTAGAGGATCAGGTTCCACTGCAGAACAAAGCTCTCTCTCCCATGACCCCCCCGATGTCATGATGACAAACACATGACAAACACGCAGAAGGTTCAGCGTGAAATCTAAATGCACAGTGGAGTCACAATATAAACCAAACAAAAACCCCATTGTGTACACACACACACACGCAAGTAAGCACATTCTGACTCTAAACACGCTCCACTGTCACACCGTCTTCACACTCCAACACACAGAGGAAAACATACAGTCATCCAGGGTGTACAAACATACGTACATCAGGGATAAATGGTCCGGTGTGTATGTGCATATGTATGTGCGTGTCAGTCACGCAAACCAAGCCCAAGATCAGCTGGCCCAAATGGTTTGATACACTTCAACTCTACTGGAGCCACAGAGCCTGGCCTATAACACTCACACATGAACACACACACACACACAGAGTAGCCTGACCAAATACACCAGCTAGCAGCCAGACATTGGAGTGGACAGCCTGTCACAACGCATTTTGTGCAGCCAGAACACACAACCAAATAATCACAGTAATGACATTACCCAGACACCCGACACACACACTCAGACACACATAGGTCAAAATCATTCATTCCCTGACTCACACTAACATACTATCTCCCTCATACACCCCCCCCCCCCCCCCACACACACACACATCCTCTCTCCCACACAGAATCTCCACACACGCACACCCACAATCTCCTAACTCCTACACAAACACACGCAGGGTAACGCGCAATAATAACCACAGAGGCCTGCATGGAAGAAAAGCAAGAAATCCCGAAAAAATAAACGGGTGGGGGGGGTGGGGGGGGTGGGAAGGGGGTGAGATCAGAAGGCTCACCACACAAGCCGACCAAACTAAAGGACAACAGATTGGGATGTTGGCTCTGGCCCATCTGTCTGCTCCTTATCGTGAGCCGGAAGACAAGCCGAGATCAACCGGCATGCCCACCATGGGGACCAGTCGCTCGGGAGACGGCCCTAAAAATAACCCTATCAGGCTGAAGCATCTGCCAAGGCGGGCCGGGGTCCTGGACCTCCAGAGCATCGGCCTCCCTTCCACAGGCTGTCATCCGTCTACTCAGAGTCCTCTTCAGCCTCTCCTTGCCCCGTCTCTCTCACCGCCTCCAGATGTGACCTCCTCGTCTCTTACCCACAGTGCACCTCTCCGGTGACCCCTGCTCGGGTTGTGGTTGTGTGTGTGTGTGTGTGTGTGTGTGAGGGGTCCTCTATTCGGCACTGCGGGGGGTCCTGTCAGAGACCCTCATTCACTCACACACTTGCATACTTGCGTACCCGTCGACACGCACACACACACACACACACGGGTCAGAGGTGGAGGTCAGAGGGATAGTGATTAGAGGCTGTGCATGTGTATGTGTGCGCATGGTGGGGATTGACAAAATCACATGTGCGCAGGGAGACTCTATAAAAGTCTGACGTGTGTGTGTGTGTGTGTTTACTTGCAGTGAGATCAACAGGAACACAAAGCAAATGGGATATCTGGTGATAAATCAAAATCAAATCGTGGGAGGACAAATATAACAGAACAGCCCCGTTGGAGTCTTATCCTGTCTAGCCTTCTCCTCTCACACACAGCTTGAAGTGAGGCCAGGGCGGAGGGATGTGTCCACAGTGCCCCCCGGTGGTGGAGAGGACACACTATCAGGCAAAACGGGAGGAGCGTGCCGGCTGTTAGATGGAGGGAAGCAGACCTGTTCTTCTTCGAGTGTTCATCCTTGCCCTTCTTCACTCCAAAGATCCTTGTGATCAGAGTGCTGAACAGGAGAGTGGAGGAGTTCCTCACCTGAGAGAGAGAGAGAGAGACAAAGAGAGAGAGACAGAGAGAAAGAGAACAAGAGAGAGAAATAGAACAAGAGAGAGAAATAGATAATTGATTGAGGACAGGGGTAGGGACAGAGATAAAGGAGGATGCCGAGATGGAGAGCAGGGGCATGATGGAGGGAGGGCAGGATGGAGGGACTCACAGCCCAGACAGGAGAGGTGAAGCCCAGCACGGCGGCCTGCATGCCCTCGGACACGAAGGGCACGATGTTCTCCCCCAGACGAGTGTCTCTGTACAGCGCCCTCAGGATGTTGAGAGCGTGCACCTGTGGAGAAATACAAACACACACACACACACATACAAATCAGCACACATACATAATAAGCTGTGTACCTAGCATATGGACACTTTCTGGTGGGTCCAGGGGGGTTGTACCTGGGGGACAGTGGTGTGGTCAGTGTCTCTGTGGGGAGCGGGCATGGCCAGGGCAGTCAGCTCCCTCATGGTCATCTTCAACAGGCTGCAGCTGGATAACTTGGGCTCAGAAGACAACAGGGCCTAGGGAATAGAAATGGGTTTCGATTCTAGTTTAAACACTGCAACAGAGAGACAAAGAGCCTGCGACTGGTTAGGACTGTTTTTATTTATTTATATTGTGATATGGAAAATATCTTTGTGGCATAGGTCATCTTGTAGTATAAACCAAAAGATGAAACACCATTGGACTGGCTGCGTGACATCATCAGCATGCGTCAGCATTGCAGAGAGACCTGATGAGAGACAGCTGTGAGTCTGTATGTATGTGTGCCCTAGGGAGTGGGGAGGAAGGGGGTGGGGGGGGGGGTCTGGTCTGGTTCCTGTGAAGTGTGTCCCAAGCCGGCCCAGGTTAGTGGGAGGAGAGCTGGGCCGGGCCAGAGATGCAGCAGTCCCCACCAGCCGTTCCGGATCTCTCCGCCACAGGAATGTACACGGCCCTGCCAAGGTGCTGACTTCATTTGCAGCCCTCCCCTCATCACTCTCTCCTGTATTATCTCTTACTGACTCCGCTATCTAGCTTTCCCTTCATATCTGTTCATTCCAATTAAATACAAAAGTTCTCTCTGCTCTCCCCTCAGGACTCTTCTTTCAGTTTGTTTCCTTTTTTGTTTCCTTTTTTTTTTTTACCCTCATTAGTCCAGAGCTCTACTGGTGATGGTTCTAATATGTGAGACTAGCTCAGTTCTACTGCTGATGGTTCTATGGGTGAGACTATCTCAGTTCTACTGCTGATGGTTCTATGGGTGAGACTATCTCAGTTCTACTGCTGATGGTTCTATGGGTGAGACTAGCTCAGTTCTACTGGTGATGGTTCTATGGGTGAGACTAGCTCAGTTCTACTGGTGATGGTTCTATGAGTGAGACTAGCTCAGTTCTACTGCTGATGGTTCTATGGGTGAGACTATCTCAGTTCTACTGGTGATGGTTCTATGGGTGAGACTATCTCAGTTCTACTGGCGATGGTTCTATGGGTGAGACTAGCTCAGTTCTTCTGTCCGTTTCCAGTCTAAGTTGAGTAAACAAAACAGCAGAGGAAGGTCTGCAAGCTGATGTTCAGACAGAGTGCTGAGGTGTTTGGGATTGGTGAGACGGAGAAGGGGTTCAATTAAGGGACACTGTGCATGTGCACGGATGTGTGTGCGCACATGACAAATAGATGGATGGGGAGACAAAGTGTTCTTCCAGCATGAATGCTCAAAGGGAACGCCAAGAAATGCAGAGTTACTGCTTTTAAGCGTAAACACACACACCCACCCCCACACACACACACACCTGGATATAGAAAGGGATGCCTGCGCTGCGTCGGGTGGCGCACAGCTTGGACGCAGGGTCACTGGACTTGACCTCCTGCAGGACCTCAGTCAGCCAGCAGGCAGGCAGCTGCTGCAGTGTCTGGCTTCCGCTTCTGGAACAGACACACACAGACGCGTTCCTGTGACGCCCGATAAGACGAGAAGCATTTTCGATTTTGTTGAAACTAAAACGGTGAAAAATGCATAACAGAAAGGCTTAACATGCAGGTTCACACAAGAAAATCCCTGATCAGATCAAACACACACACAGGAGGCATGGACTGCAGAGAGGAATGTGCTCTCCAGTTATGAAAAGGACTGCTGTTTAACACGAGCCAGTGGACCAAGGAGGCCAGATCAAACAATCCACTGCACCGGACGGGAAAAGGGCATGACCCCAGCCCCCCCGCACGCACGCACGCACGCACGCACGCACGCACGCACGCACGCACGCACGCACGCACGCACGCACGCACGCACGCACGCACGCACGCACGCACGCACGCACGCACGCACGCACGCACGCACGCACGCACGCACGCACGCACGCACGCACGCACGCACGCACGCACGCACGCACGCACGCACGCACGCACGCACGCACGCACGCACGCACGCACGCACGCACGCACGCACGCACGCACGCACGCACGCACGCACGCACGCACGCACGCACGCACGCACGCACGCACGCACGCACGCACGCACACACACACACACACACACACACACACACACACACACACACACACACACACACACACACACACACACACACACACACACACACACACACACACACACACACACACACACACACACACACACACACAGGAGAACTATGGAACACTAGAGACACAAAACCTAGCATCAAAAGGCAGCAGTCAAGCTCCCTATAATCAACACCCCATAACCTTGCAGTGTCATCCCCCCAGACACACACACACACACACACACACACACACACACACACACACACACACCACAGCTAATCCTATAGGATCCTGTTGTGAGTTCAGTTTCATCTTGGTTCCCCATGTGCGGGCCAATAAAATACCCAATTGGGATTCCAGGTTCGCCGTCCATGGCTCAAAATCGACTTTCCCCGCTTGACCAATAGCACACACACACACCTACCTGCATAACATGTCAGTCAGGCGTACAAAGCCCACATAGGCCAGCTCAAAGGCCCCCCGGTGGCGAGACTGCAGAAGTTGCTGACGGAAATACAACCCTACTCCTTCCACCTGGGAGAGGGAAGGAGAGAAAGAGAGAGAACTTCAGTTCCCAATTCATTTGTTTATCCCAATTCAAACTAAAAGAACATAAATCAGGACAGCGTCTAACACATTTAGCACAAGAGCAAGTGCGCCCCAAACAAAGACCCTCATCATCGTTCAAACAAGTGCTAGTACAGTAAGTGGGACCCTACGGAGGCCGGCCAGGAGCCCGGAAGAGGGAGTCAACATCAGGGTGCATTCCAGGTGAGGGGCAGGGCACAGCGGGCACAGCGTCTCCCGGCCCTGTTATTACACTGTGGCATCACTACCGCAGGCAGGGCTGTGGCGCCGCGCCAGGCCGGGGTGGCACGGAGGGCACAGGGAGGGGCTGGTGGAAGAGAGCCCCATGTGAAGGGGTGGCACATATGGCCCCCTACTCCTCCTTGCTTCAGAAGGCACACATGGTTAGATCATCTAAGACGTGCTACTCAATCGGCAGGAGATTTGGACAGGCATTTAGGGACAGCCCTAATTGCCCCCTCCACTCTTCTTTCCACTCCCCCCCCAAAAAAAATACCTAGCCTGCTGTGACCGGCCGCATCAACAAGACCGACCGTACGGACCTTAAGCTGACCGCCCCACCTCCGCAGACATACAGGAATACCTTACCGACCTGACCACAGCGGCGGCAGCCGTTATGACTGTCCAATCACGTCCGGGGGGGGCGGTGAGGGGGGGGTGAGGGGGGGGGGTGAGGGGGGGGGGGGGGGCGGGGAGGCGGGGGGTGGCTACCATGCAGCAGTGCGGTCCCACGGGCGCTATTTTTGACCCGCCGCTTGTGTCATCGTTAAAGCGACTAGGCTTCCTGGGGGGACTTTATTTAGACTTGCAACTTCCTGTTTGCAACGCTCCCCTTTCCCAGAGAGAAAAAAAAAAAAAAACGGTGCATGTGCGGGAAGAAGTTTTCCAAGTCCCTAGCGTGGCCCAGGGCAGCGAACAGGGTAATTACACCAGGGCTGTCACTGACCCAAATAACAGCTCTGCTCTGGCTGCCCTGGCCTGGCCTGCCTCCTCACCTCAGGCCTGGGGAACAGTCCCCAGACGGATAAGGAAGAAGAGGAGGAGGGTGGTGGTGTTGTTGATTTGCCTCAATATTCTCCGAGCTTGTTGTGCAACTCGAACAGAGATACGCCCACTGGAACCGAGGAGCGTTCTGTTAACATTTCAAAACTGTGCTACATGAAGGCCTCTACTTTGTATGTACCGCAATAGCAGAGGGTTCCCAAGTTTATCTGTAAGGTAACTGTGTTCGAGAGTAACCAAGTAGGGGTTGGGGTTCTGGTCGTTGGATCATTTACAGGTCCAAGATACTTCAACAGCAGTTTGAGAGAAAGACTGTTTGTGAAACCAGAGAGAAAGATACAAAGTTAAGAGAGAGACTTACATCCCTGTGGTCTAAGAAAAAGAGTGTGCCCATGTTAGTTAGGCTAGCTAATGCAGACAGTACATTCTCTGGTCTCAGCCCTGATGGTTGATGGCTCTGCCTCTCCTGTGTGACTGAGAAGACAGGCCAGGCCAAACAAACCCTAGAGCTGTGAAACTGGAGGAACTTGGACACACACCAGCTCTGTGGTGGTCTCTCTTTCTCTCACACACACACTCACAGGCGCCGTGGCTGAGGAGGTCTCTCGCATCTCCACAGAGGGGCCTCCCAAGATGGAGGAGACACATCCTAGAATCCCTCGGGATGAGAACCCTGCATCTGTCTCTCTTGCCGTCTCTCTCTCTCTCTCTCTCTCTCTCTCTCTCTCTCTCTCTCTCTCTCTGTCTCTCTCTCTCTCTGTACGTCTTTCTCTCCGTCTCTCCCTCTGTGTGTGTGTGTGTGTCTCTGTCTCCATTTCACATCACTTAATCCCAGGCCCTGAAATAGCGATATCAAGACTTTCACTTGTCTGTTACTGTTGCCATGGCGTCGGCGAGGAACAGAAACATCTGCAGAGTTGCCGGGACGACCGGAGCACAAAACAGGACGCTGGCGAAAGGCGGTGGAAGGTTGAAAGCATGTGACTGGGAAAGATGGCTCCCGCCATGACGGCGTCATAAACACACACACATGAATCCACACGGCAAGTATTGACCGTGCCATCGCAAAGGTGGGCCGGAGGGGCTGTGCGCGTGTGTGCAGACCCGACCTAACCCACTCCACAAACACAGAGAGCTGACTTCTACATAAACACTACCACACCATGATGGACAGACAAGAGAGAAAAGGAGAGTGGGGGGGGGGGGGGGGGGGTATGTCATGGCAATTTCTCATGTTCCTCTGGTTCTGACATCCTCCTGAGGCATCTACTGCCCAGTTGGACCGGCCCTCCGTCCTTAGCTCATGCGTTACGTAACGGGGGCCAGCTGCCGTGGTAACCGCAGCGGTGACATCATCTCTCCGCTGCGGCCGATCTGATGTCGCTGGTAATAAGCAGGCGAGGTGATTGGTGGATGGTGGAGCTCCAGAAACACCCCCTTGACTGGGACAGATCTGAGGGAGGGCGGGACGCTGGGGGGACAGACGGGCCAGACACACACAGGGAATATGACTGGGTTCCTAAAAGGACACAGACGTTACGACAAAGCGCAAAATAACAGCACAGTAGACCAACTTCCGACTTCCTCTGCAGCCACTTCCTGTCCCCGGGGTTTAAACATGGTCAACACATGGCAGACATGCAAGCTGTCTCTCTCTCACACAGGGGAAGGAATAGCTGTCTGAGTACTTCAGCATGTTAAGGTCTACACTCCATAATAAGCATCTTTCGAGACAAATGGCAGTATCTGAGGGGGGGGGGTGTCTGAGCAACGAGCAAGCTAGCTGCTTGTTTGCGGTGCTGTGTGTGTGTGTGTGTGTGTGTGTGTGAACACACACAGTGTTTACCTCTCCAGGAAAAAGAGGCGGCCGGCGGTGGAAGTGATTTGGAAAGAATGCGAGGGACTGGAGGCCGGGGCAGTCGTTAAAGCAGCAGGGTCGGTCCCTAATGAAAGCGGCGCGCTAACGAGGGCGGATGCTAATTGAAGAGGCTCCCAGCGTGGTGTCACTCACGCACACACCTCTTCTCCGACTACAGTCCACACACAGTAAACATGTCTTAAATGCTGCCTTACGGCCCCACACATCCCCATGCTGTGGGTGTGTGTGTGTGTGTGGGGGGGTGTGTGAGAGAGAACGTAAACAACTACTTACAATAGTGTGTGAGGGTGTGCGAGTGCTTTATTATGTGCAGGCATGTACTTAGTGCCAAAATGACTGCAATGTGTGCGAGGCGGTGTGGTTCACTGCACCAGGGGGGCAGAGGGAGGCATGAGAGCACAATGTGGAGCATGGAGTTGGTACGCGCGCGCGTGTGTGTGTCTGTGTGTCGTCTCACCTGTTCCTCAGTGATGAGCCCCTGGTTGGGGGGGGTGTCAGGTGTGAGGAGAGGCAGGCTCTGACAGACCTGGCCCAGGAGCATGGACACCTCCTTCATGCTCCTCCAGCAGCACACCAACACCATCTGAGCGGTCACCCTGTAGCTCTCTCTGCTGCCGCCACCTAAACACACACGCGCACACACACACACACTTCAATTAACTACTTCTCATAATACAGGATGACACACCGGCTGTAGAATTTGATGAACAGACGTGGTTTAAAGGTATGTAAACCTATGTGCATCCATCCACCCTCCAGGACTGTACGTCAGTGGATAAACACTGACCTCCTGTGGTTTCATCCAGTACTGCAGCCACAGACATAAAATGGTTCTACAGTTCCAGGGCCAGAACCCCGCACTACTGACCAGTGTGGTCCTGCTGTGGTTCCTGTGAGGGTTCTGCAGGTGTCCTGTCCTCCTGTCCAGTCTGAGGGTCGACAGTCTGAGGGTCGACAGTCTGAGGGTCGACAGTCTGAGGGTCGACAGTCTGAGGGTCGACAGTCTGAGGGTCGACAGTCTGAGGGTCGACAGTCTGAGGGTCGACAGTCTGAGGGTCGACAGTCTGAGGGTCGACAGTCTGAGGGTCGAGCTCCCTGGGGCTGGTGAAGAAGTCGTTGGAGTCCCTGGGCTGGATCTCCTGCAGGATTCTCTGAAGACCCGCCGACGTCTCTGAAGATCCACACACACACACACACACGCGTGACGGTGTTCACACATATAGTAGAACAATTACACTCCCAATCATATAGGCAGGTACACACATCATTCGTTTTAGGATATGTTCACTCTGGGCCAATGTGAGAAGCTGACCTGAGTCTGTATCCATGGGGATGAGCCCCTCGGGGGAGGAGCTCTGGACCACAGGAGAGACAACATCGGACATCCGGTAACACACACCGATCAGCTCTGCTACCAGGCTCCTCCAGTGGTCAGGCATCATCAGACCCCTGGACACACACATGTTGGGGGAGAGCGATGAATCACAGCTGTTGCATTTAGTGTCCATGTGCAGAGAGTAAGTGTGCCCCCCTATTGTGTGCCAAACACACTTGTGTTTGTTAGTGTGTGTGCGTGCGTGCGTGCCTCAGTTTGAAGAGTGCGTGTGTGTGTGTGTGTGTCCTCCTCACCCAGTAGGAAGATTCTGCAGGGCAGCGGTGATGCAGTGGGCTCTCCCATACAAAGGGTAGGAGGCTGCAGCCAGCAGAAGAGAATCCTCTGCTCTCAACACCTCAGACTTCAGACACTCCAGCAGGAAGCTCACCACTAAAACACACAACCCAGGACACAACACACACCTCGAATGACCAAACAGTAATCTACATACACACTGCAGTCATTCCTCAACGCTGGTGCTCATACACAAACCTGCCAAGGTGAGTTTTGGGGGATAATAAGCATCTTGTTTTGAATCTTTTCTGATATCCTTACCTGCTAGAGTGTTGATCTCCAGGATGAGGGCCTCAGAAGCCTGGGGCGGGAGTTGAACAGGAGGCTGGAAGGTGAGGCCTTGCTTCTGGGCGCAGCGCTGCAGGGCCTGGGACAGGGTGGGCTGGTGGAGTAGCATGTTTAGGAGGTGGGCTGCTGTGACGCTGTCGAAGGGCTTGGTGCTGGTGCTGAGGTCCAGAGCTGCCTGGAGCAGAGACCGCATCCTGTCTGGGTCCTAGCCAGGGGTTTACAAACGTCTTGATTTGTGCGTAACCTTTGAGAACTGATCGGACATAGATGGATCACTTATCCAATCACTGACCTGTAAGCCTACAGCCGAGGGAGGGAGTTGCCGCAGCAATGCGGAGGCCAGCTGCTTGACTTCCAGGAAGTTGTTGGCCACACAACAGAGGACATTCTGAGCGTGTGCACCAGTCACCACCTCTCCCAGTGCGAAAACATCTGGCCCTGAAAGAGAGTAAGAGAGAGAGCGAGCGAGACAAAGAGAGAGAGACGGAGTGTGGTGAGCGACAGAGATGAATTTCTCACAGACTGATGTGAGAAAACCCTTCTGGTGATGACGAGAAGGATGAGGAGGAAGAGCCACAGTACCGGTGGAGAAGGTGAAGAGCTGAGCCAGCAGGCCCAGCAGATGCAGGGCAGTGAGGCATGTGGAGAAGGAGGCTCCGGGCAGCAACACCTCCAAAAGGCTCTCACACAGCCAGCGCAGGAAGTCCTGAACACAGAAAACATTAACAGCACACACACAGAAAACATGAATTATACCATGCATTTATCTCTCTGGTGCACCTATTCCATCTGTCTGTAGGGGGCGGTTTGTGTACCTTGTATGTGCCCAGAGTGTGTTGGTCTTTCTTTCCCTGTTCCTGGTCTCTCTCCTGGGCTAGTCTCTTCTGTAGCACCTGCCCGCTGTCTTTCACTCTGCCTAGGAGCTGCACACACATCACAAACTCAAGATAGAAGTTGACTGGAATCAAAATCAAAATGCAGGTGAAAACTAGAGTGGTGCCATCTGAACGGACCTTTTTCAACAGGCTGACAGTCTGCTGTCTGACCCCAGGCGATTGGCTGTTCAGACTAGAGGACAGGAAGTGGCGAATCAGCTCCATTTCCTGTGAGGTCAGGACCTCTGTGCTGCGATGGCTCTCACACACCAACCCCAGAGCATCCATCCGCACCTACAAGGACGGACAACGACATTATCATTACCCACACTATAAACATTTACTTTATTACTACACACACACACACAATCACACACAAATCATACCTGGTCGTGTTTGTGTACCAGTGCCTGACGGAGCAGAGACAGGGGCACGAGGCCCCCCCACAGCCCCTCCTCTGAGGACTGGACCATCCCCTGGGCCCTGGCCGCGCGCAGGCAGGTCATCAGAGCCCCCACAGCGCCCCTGCTGCCTGGAGGACCTGCAAGGCAAACGACAGCAGCAGAAATGTTCGAACTGCACAACAATGTACCACAGAATCCAATATGGTGAATTTAGGGTTGTGTATGTTTGTAGGTGCGTCTGTACCTGCACTGCAGGGTGGCGTATCCTGCAAAGCCTGTACCATGTGACCCAGACTGGAGGGGCTGCAGCGCAGGAGTTTGGGTAGAAAATAGTCCAGGATATAGGTGGTCTGGTCCAGCCTGGCGCGGCACAGCACCTGCAGCAGGGGTGCCACCCACGTCTGGTGCCAATTCTCTATCCAGCCCTCTGTTACCCCTCGGCCTTCCTCTGCGCCCGCTGTGCCAACCTCGCCAGCCAACTGGGCCCTGTGGCTGACAAACAGCCTCTCAAGGAGGTCGCTGGCGTACGGTGCCAGGTTCTGGTCGCCCATCAAGCCCAGAAGACACGAGGGGAGAAGGGGCTCGAGCTCAAGCAGGTACCCTGCCCCCAGGAGCTCCACCAAGCACCCCAGAGAGCCATACTTGCCTCTCATGTGCCACTCCAGCCCCAGCAGGCTGTGGGTCAGCTCCGAGATGTAGGGGTCTTTGGTCGGGTCGGAGACGGAGGGGTTAGTCTTCTGGTGGAGGAGGAGCAGGTTGCGGAAGAGGGAGCGGGTCTGGTGTCGGACGCCGTCCAGCGGGTGCTCCCAGTGGGCATAGACGTGCTCCAGCAGGCGCCCCTGGAGCTCGGAGCCCCCCTGGAGGGAGAGGTGCAGAGCGGGGGGGCAAGGCTGCTCCCCCTGCAGGCTCTCCAGGGCAGCACCGCTCCACAGGGTTAACACCCGGGCAACTACCATAGCCGTGCTGGCCTCCTTAATACTGCAAGGACAGATAGATGTTATGGAATCTGTCTCATTAAATCATCTTTTATCGAGATCAGACGCGTGGGATTCATGCACCTGGTATCCAGAGCCAGCAGTGTGCTTGGCACCAACAGCAGCAGCTGCACCCTGTCAGGGCTCTGTGTGACGTCCCTCCAGCCAAGCATGGCCAGGGCACCGTGACACAGGTAGAGACACACGCCGGCAGGACGGCCGCTGGCGTACAGGCCTGCACAGCCCTGCCTCAGCCACTGGGGGGCGGTGTCACAGCCCTGCTCAGACCCCAGCAACAGGCCTGACACCTGGAGAGACACGGAGAAAGGAGAGAAATTGTCTTGTTGTTCCCCTACTATTGTTAACCTGGAAAAAGTGAATCCTTCTCAAAACAGATACAGAATTCAGATATACAATTCATTTGAAAGGAGAAAGAAAGAATGAGAAATGGAGAGTGAATGAGAAATGGAGAGAGAGAGAGAGAGAGAGAGAGAGAGAGAGAGAGAGAGAGAGAGAGAGAGAGAGAGAGAGAGAGAGAGAGAGAGGAGAGAGAGAGAGAGAGAGAGAGAGAGAGAGAGAGAGAGAGAGAGAGAGAGAGAGAGAGAGAGACAGACAGACAGACAATGAGAGAGAGAAAAAGAGAGAGAACTCACCACTGCAGCCACTCCATCTCTACTGGCCATGACAGACCTGATCAACAGGACCACGGCCATGCCTGCTGTGCTCTGGACTGTCTGGACAAACTCCTCTGGAGAACAGAAGAAGGAAAAGAGAGAGGTGGGGGGGGGAGAGAGAGGCCGATTACAGAACAGAAACAAAAAGCCACATC